>NC_072731.1:205539774-205588267 GCF_026930045.1 Uloborus diversus
AAACAAAAGAAACTGTATGGAGGAGGTTCTGTTCATCATAGATTACATACATGAATTCTATGCGTACTAATCTATACCAAATATAGTATACTACATAAAGGCGCTTGAGTAAAAATTTCATTTTTATGTTTAGCAGGAAAATATCAGGAATATGTACAGAAAACTTTACTTGTCAACAGAAAACAAGATAAATGCTATTGAAAAAATGTCGATGCGTTAGTCGTACCCTAATTGAAAATATTTACAACGATTTTTTTCGTTTTAATTTTACTTCATGGTTAATTGAAGGTCAATCGTCCACTTTTAATCAAACTAAATTACGATTTTAAATACGTATGTTTATTTGTTAAAAGCATTAAACTCTCCATCAAAATTATTTCTAACTTATCTGTTTTTTATTTTTTATGCTTTTGCGAGTTTTCAAAAGACTATTCGGGAAGGTACGCATGTTTATGCTTCAAAGGCATTAAACTCTCCACTAATTTTTTTTTAACGTATCTGTCTTTTATTTTTTATGCTTTTCCGAGTTTTAAAAAGACTATTCGGGAAGATACGCATGTTTATGCGTTAAATGCATTGAACTCTCCACCAAAATTATTTCTAACGTATCTGCATTTTATTTTTATGCTTTTGCGAGTTTTCATAAGACTATTCGGGAAGGTGCGCTTGTTTATACGTTAAAGGCATTAAACTCTCCCCCAAAATTATTTCTAACTTATCTGTCTTTTATTTTTTTATGCTTTTGTGAGTTTTCATAAGACTATTCGGGAAGGTACGCATGTTTATGCGTTAAAGGCATTAAACTCTCCACCAAAATTATTTCTAACGCATCTGTCTTTTTTTTTTATGCTTTTGCGCGTTTTCAAAAGACTATTCGGGAATGCATGATCTTTTCATTTTTCAAGTATACCTTTGAAAGGTTTAAACAATTTTGCAATTTGGTCGCAAAGGATAAAGATTTACGTTCAGCTGTTTCTTGCCGATGCAAAAGTACAATTTACTTGAGTAATTTTCTGTATCTGTTACAAGTACATCACTTGGCCTGGCGTTTTTCCTTTAACAAGAACAAAACAAAAATATCTTTTACTTTGTCGTGAATGAGCTTGCTGCTCTTTTTTAGCTTTTACATCTTAATAGAAATCTTAATGCTTAATAATATCTCACTATATTTATTAAACAGATTGTTTGATGTTAAGATGGAGCTTTTAAAGCTGTTTTATTTAGTTAGTGGAATTTTTTTGTCTAACTTTTTGCGTGCTTTAATGAATTGTTGTGTTGTTCGACGGACTACTTTACATTAGAATGGTTTAATTTATTTTTTTAATGGGTGATTATTTTTTTTTTTTTTGCCTTTTAATTGATCCTCTAGTCATATTTATTTGTTGATTTCATTGAAAGTTAATTGAAAAGACAAAATAACGCATGACATCGCCAAACAATCAGTTTCTATGTAATTTTGGCTGAACATGGTTGCAATAAATGAAATGAAAGATAAGCCTATATTGTAGCAAGTGAAGTACCGAGTAATGGAGAAACATCCTTACTTGATCGTGAATAGAGATCATGTAGTAAGAACGAACAAACACCATTATTTTTCCTAGTTTATAGTCAAGACACAATTTCCATGATTTTTATTTTGCGGTGCTGCCATCTAGTGGTCTGATGAAAGGTATTTATTTTTAAAAAGTTCTAAAAGGTGTTTCAAAACATGTGTAATCTATTAATCCAAAAGGAAATAACAAGAATGCTTTTTACGATGGGATTCACTGTTTGCAGATTGAAGAGTTCTTTAAAATTTTAATGAAACTAAACAGTCTATATCAGGTGAACGGAGACGTCAATCTTTATAAGTTTCAATTTCTTTATAGTTAATTATAATAAAAAGGGATCGACAGCAATGTAATGCATAGTTGTTTTGCTTCATTTGTTTCTAGTAAATTTCAAAAACGGTTAGAAACAATTCGAAAATGAAGATTTTTGTTTAAATGTACATTCTCATGCTATAAATCGGTTTTTTCCACATACCAAAAAGCATTTCGGAAGACGACATTCAGTGACATATTTTTGCTACAATTTGAAATGTGTGAATGCTAAAATTTTATTAATTAACATTGTTTTGATACAAAGAAAGAACTGACTCCCTTTTCACTAGTTATAATTAGGGTCATTCTTTTACTTTTAATATTGAGGAACTTTTCCCATTGTACTTATTTCATTTGTTAATTACGATTCATCGAAAAAGTAAAATTGTAATCTGTGATTAAGATTCAGGGATTACGCTAAAGATGGCTGAGTGCTAAATTTAATCTAATTGAATAAATAAAAAAAAATAGGGCAGAGGAAGGGAGATACAGCAAATTTATACGTAATAACTTTTTCATTTCAATGACCGTTTTTTTTTTCTTTTGCAAGCAAAATAATGCTTGCACTTGTGCGGATAATTTGAAGATCAGCACAAATGCAAATGTTCACAACAAAAATATTATTCTGTAAGTTGAAATTATAGCCTTGAAAAAGGTCCTAGACTTAAAAAAAAAAAAATACACAAAATAATTTATATCTACGGGTTGGTTAACTACCTCTGAATCCAACTTGAAGTTGTTGTAATGTAGAGGAACAATGACCATGTAGAATCACTTCAGGATCGGAAATCGCTCCTTCGTGCGTTAGAGGTTCCTTGGGGGTTTGAAAACTCTAAGATTTTCCCTTTGGGTACTGAACGCATATTCAAATTTAATATAACGCGTTATAAGTATTTCTATTAAACACTCAGAATGTATTTTGAAAACATTATTCAATGTAATGAAACAAGCGCATGCCTTGGTGTTTCAAAAAGAAAATAAATGAAAGGGAGGGAGTAAAGACTAGCTTGCTTGGTTCAAAGACCCCAAGTCACGTGACAGATTTTAAATCAAAGCATTGGAAAAAATATTGTTTTTTTTTCTCTCTCTCTCTAATTCCACGCAAAACGTGTCAACCATTCGTCGTTGTTGAGTCACATGACTTGGAGTCTAAGCCTCAGCTTTTGCTAACCCAATGATTGGACTTGCTCCTTCCATTTACTAATCCCTGCTCTAAAGTGTTTCTGCCAAGTGTCGGATAAACGAGAATTTTTATAAAACATAGTTTCTAATTAGTCACAGACAGGCGCATGCAACAAATTTTGCAATTTGAAAACGACGTTTATAGCTTTTTAAAAATAATTTTTCCAAAGCATTTTGTACCCAAAGAAACAACTTTAAGTTTTGAGCTCCTGTAAAACTCCCTTTACCTCACTGAGGTCCCTGAAATGCTATGTGGTTAAGATTCGTCATTGATTCCCCTGCATCTCCTGCAAGTTTGTAGCACCTGTTGTGTTCCCGTGTAAATAAAAACGAATGATGATGGTCAGGTCACAAATTGAAAATTTGATTAAATAGAAAATTGAAATTATTTCTTTTATTTCATTGAAAAACGAAATGTACTCGAAATCAACAGCAGTCGATATTGCACAAATAAATGTGGTGCAGAGTTGCCACTGATTCCTAAATAAATGCATCAGAGGTGAATTAGGGCCTGAGCACAGTTCCGGTACTGCTTTTCCAGGGGAAAAAATCCCTTTCACAAAAAAATGATCTCAATTCAGGACTGGACTATCTATCATGGGCATGCCGAATACTAAAAAAAATCCCAATTTTCCCCTGTATGCGAGGAAATTTAATTATTTCTAACGCAAATATTAAGATATGCTTTACGATTAATAGCTCTCGTGAGTATAAACCGTTTGATATTCGTGCGTCTCAACATGGTAACTTTTTTTTTTTTCAAAATTGTACTTGAATTTGGTTTTTAAAACATTTATAAAGTCCCTGAATCTTTGTCTAGTCAATTGAAGCTGTTAATCATTGCTTGCATTTTTCATAGCTCTTTACTTCTAAGCATGCAAACAAAATGAGTGTTTTAATTTAAAATTGTAACCCCTTTTCTTCTCTTTTTGCTAAAAACAATGGAAACTTTTTCTAGGAATTTTAACAGAAAATTTAATTTTTTTCTGCTTTCGATGCTCATATTGCCACATTTTATATAAAATTTGTTGTATGGTTTTATCCTTAAACTATGTATTAAATATTTAAAAAATGCTTCAGTGTCTGTTATTTTTTATTGTTTGTCTTTGTACATCCATTTAACAATGAAATGCAACCTTATTAAAAAACTAATCAAACTATTCATTATATTTTTAAGTAAGACAAACTGATTTCAAAAAATAATTCGAAATTTTCTTCAGAATTCATCTATATATATTTGATTATAAGAAGAACAAAAAAAAAACTTATAATGGTACTAACACACTCAAAACATATTTAAAGCAGCAGCACAATGTTTTTATCCAAAGAGAATCCATATTTTTCTATACGCAAAAACACATTTATAATATCATCATACAAAAGTATATCTTCTTTTTAGCCTACTTTCCTAGTAAAGGTCAAAAAAAGACATAAAAACATAAAAGAATGCTTACCGCATCCTATAAATATCGAGAAAAACCAAAAAAAAAAAGTCCAAAATAAATAAAATCAAAAAATTAAAAATTGGAATGTAGGGTATTGAAATGGGGAAAATGTATGTCAGTTTGTCTGTCCCTCTCCCCCTTTAATAACTTTTGAATGAAAAGTCCGACTCGAACGAACTTTTTTTTGTTCGAAAAATCTCGAAGAGGACACCTCATTTCCACATTTCACTTTTTGATTTGAGCAATGGTTCGCTCAATTTTTGAACAGTTCAAAGAAACTTAACATTAGCTCCTACGGGGAATTTCAAAACAAATATAAATCCCAATCTTAAAGGCTAATATGCTTCAATCAAACTTGGTTAGAAAAAGCTCTTGATGAAGGACATGTATAGAAAATATCTTTTTGATTTGAACAATTTTTCTCTCAATTTTGAGCACTTCAATTTCTTTAACATTAGCGCCTACGGGAAAACTAAAAGTAAATATAGATCCCGCACTAAAAGGCGTATTTGTTTCAAACAAACTTTGTTGGAAATAGCTTTTAATGTCCAAATCTTGACTCCTAATCCTACTAGAATTTTAGGGCCGTCGAATCTGACTCCGACTGCTTTACCCGAAAATTAGTCGGACTTCGACTCCCCAACTCCGACTCTAGTTCCGCAACTTCAGCAAAATTTAGACACAGAGGGAAACTGACTGACTCCGATTCTTGGAATTTATCCGTCTGCGACTCCGACTTCGACTTCTTTATCTCAAAACTAGCTGTACCCGACGCGCGTTGCTACGCCAACAAAAAAATACATCATTATACTGATTTTCATGACAATCGATTGAACGGGGCAGAAGTTGCTACTCTGCAGTGCCACCTGGTCGCGAGTGGCTTCAATGAGCATATTATGCACCTTCTCCGTGGAAAAATACATATATATAGCAATTTTCATAATAATCGGTCCAGGTATCAAGTGAAGCCGTGACTATACTCAAATTTTGTACTCACGCAGTTTGCAAGATCAATCAATCGCTAAAAATATCAAATAGAAAAAGTTTTTAATCCCCCCGTTGCATGAAAAGCCATAAAACAATAAAGAAAGAATTTATTTGTTCAAACTCAAGAAAAATGGCAACAGCTAACTTCTTATGAATGAGATCTTTCACGCGAATTAATTTCTGCAGCCGTTAATTTTATTCGTATTTATCCAATGGATTGTGACTTAAATTGGAATAAAAAAGGAACTATCGATCGGATTTTTTTCGAACTGTTCTATAAACATTCCCAGTACCAAATATAACAAACGGTGAAAGTTTCAGCCAAATCTGCCGGGTAGTTTTTGAATTCAAGGATGACACACAGACAAACATTCATTTTATATATATAGATGGATCCGACACCGTAAACATTAGCAAAATTGCAGATTTATAGAGAAAGTGACCGATCCGACTCTGATCATTGCAAAGATCTTATTGTTGTACTGAACTCTTTTGGTTTCATTATGAGCCACTGGAAGACCAGTTGTACTCCTCAAGTGTGTATGTAATTCAAGAGACATGTAATGCGATATTGGTTCAAATCAGAAAACGAATGCAAGTAAAAATATATAGAAAGCTGAATTGAAACATAAATTAAACTCTAAAACATCAAACTCTAAGTTAAACCTTTGTTTTAGTAATGGACTAGTGTACCTATTAATGGGAACATGAACAATGTACGTAGGCTGTTCAATAAGTAATAAGACTAATTTTACTGCCGCGAAAACACTCATCGGAATGTTAATTCCTGTTGCATGAAAAATGTCTGTTGTCTGTATTAACAAAAGCTACCGGTAGTTGTTGCATCCAGACTCGTGTTCCTGAGCATCACGTGATTGATTTCAATCCTGTTGACGGGCGCCTACGAGAAATAGGACTAATTTTATTGCCGCGAAACCACTCATTGGAATATTAATTTCTGTGGCATGAAACATATTTGTGGTCTGTATTAACAAAACCTACCGATAGTTGGCGCGTACATACTCGAGTTTTTGATTATCACGTGATTGAATTGAAGCCTGCTGTTGGGCGCCTACAAGTTGTCAAAATGGAAGCGTCCTTGGAAACAAAGTTATGCGATTGAAGTTTGTTTTCGTCTGCAAAAATCAGCATCAGACATCTTTGATATGATACGTGAAGTTTTTAACGAAGAAGCAATACTTCGAGTCAGTACTTTTTGCTGTCAAAAAGCTTTTAAAAAAGGCAATCAGAATATAAAAGATATTGAACGTGAGGGACAACCTTCACCGTCCATTACAGAAACAATGATTAACACTGCTGCTATCATTATCAAGAGGAATCTCAGAATTATTTTACATTAGTGAGTTCTGGCTGTTTCCTTATCTCAAAAAAACTTTTTACGAGGCAAACATTTTGAAAGCAAAAAAGCATGTCTAAACTCTATGGTGGCGTTTTTGAAATAGCTCTTACAAACTTAACATTCACAAGTTTTTAAGAAGTGGACAGAACGTTAGAATAAATGCATTTAGTTCAGCAGAAGTTATTCTTTAAAAAAAAACCATGTAAATCATGACGATTAAAGTTCTTCTACATTTTAAATAAATTTAGTCTTACCACTTAATGAACAGCTATCGTATAAATCTGAAAACGGTCAATTGAAATACAATAACAAACTAACTTTTTGTTACATAAATTACAAATTTGAATCACTTACAGGCTATGAAACACAAAGAAAAAATAATACACACACATCATATATATATATATATATATATATATATATATATATATATATATATATATATATATTATTTAAATAACAAATAAGTATCTAGAAGTAAGACTACACCCTTAAACAATCTTTTGGAACTGGTAAGAAAATTCCTGTGTCTGAATAGCATTATTCAAGACAAACATTTATCTAGGTCAAACAACAGCAGGTAATTACAGTGGTTTTTTTCTGTATGGTTGAATGAAATGGTTTCAAGGTCGATGGTCAATGGTTCTGAGGTCATCAACCTCAGTTGATTCAAAATCTTGTATCAAAAGCGCCTTTCATATTTTTGACTAACATTGAATGAGGGGAAAGAAAGGCGAAACTGTTATGCCGTCAGAACTGCATCAGTTAATTTTTAGTGTATTTTCAACTTTGTATGTGGTTAATTTGCTTCATTCGTATCAAAATGGTCCCTGTATGCAAGTTTAAACTCACTATTACTTACTTATTACAACACGGTTAAGTTTTATTTTATTATTTTTTTTCACTGTTCGATAATTTTGAATCACCAAAATCGAGCTCCCGATTGTGTTTAAAAAAAATATATATTTTCTCCATGCTTCCAGATCGCAGTTAAATCTGTCTGTCTCCAACCCCTGAGCGAGTCATCATTTGAACGACTGCTTTTGTCATTTACTCACATCTCTGTAACTGACTGTTTCGCGATAAAGCAAACTAATGACCAACGCGTGGTAGCACATTTCCGCAACATATCTGTTAGATGCTATCAAAATGTGCGCGCAGAACAAACCTGCATCATCATTATTTGTGCGCGATAATTACTATAATATAATTGATATTCATAGCGTTATTGTAGTAGATTGAGCGCAGACTGCACGTAAATCTAACGTAGACACAAATCTATGATAATAATGGGTTTATTATGTAACTGCTTAACTAACCATGAAAAATTAGATAACTTTTGTCTAAGATGATGAAATTGTTTTAAGCTTTTAGCATACCTTAGCAAGCGTTAAAAAATATTTTTAATTTATACCTTCTTTGTAGCTTCTGAAAGGTTATGCCTTCCCCCTTGTGAAGGTACATCTGTCTTAGCAGTGATAAAAACCTGCGAGCTTTTGTATGACTTATAGCATTATGTTTCAAGCATGGAGGTAAGCAACATGGCACCGAAGCAATCATTCTGCGTAAAGCATCAGTGGAGATCGTATACTTAATGGTAACATTGTTGATTTGCAGCCATAAGAATGAAAACACTTCTGACTGGTTTAGCAGCAGTAGGGTATTCATATACAACGATTTTGATCAATTGTGTCATAAAACTGGTAAAAGAAAATGTGTGGGTTCTTTTTTCAAAAAAAAAAAAAAAAAAAAAAAAAGACGAGAATTTTAGTGAAGGATTAATTGTAGAACTAAAAGATACGCATTTTTGAGTAAAATAAATATGATAAATTCTTTAATGGTGAAATTACAGTCATTGCTTTAGAAATCTTTAATCTTTTTCGAAACTCGGTGACTATCAAAGGTGGATTTAAAAAAAATGTACCCTAGTACCTTCATAAGATGTTTATGGCTATACGAACTTCCAATGTTCCTTATATGGCAGTCAATGAGTTGTAAAGGATTGAATCAATTTTTAACATGATCCATTTTTCTTTTTTTTTTTTTTTTTGATACTACAGATAATAGGTAGCTTTGATGTATCTACTTGGTTTGGTAAATCTGGCACATGCCAACATGGTTTAAACTAAAATTAAAATGCGGTGTTATCAATACTATAAATAAGTTTACAACACCAGGACTGGTAAAAATCAAAATAAACCTATAAAAAATGTCCTTGGTGCGCGACAAATTTTCAATAGACTACATTTGGGGCAA
Organism: Uloborus diversus; assembly: GCF_026930045.1. NCBI lineage: Eukaryota > Metazoa > Arthropoda > Arachnida > Araneae > Uloboridae > Uloborus > Uloborus diversus. The sequence goes on from NC_072731.1 coordinate 205,548,867, forward strand.
GTTTTCTTAATAGTATTGTGATTGCTACGAGGAGCATAATCACACCATGCGTAGTTAAGAGCGTGGTACTTTGTTACAAGTGAAAGTTTGAACGGGCGGCGGGGGGAGGGGGAGGACTTTATAACTTACCCAAGCTGCCTAAGGTTGCTGTCACCCTGCGCAGACAGTGTCAGATACGTCGTGTATCAATGAGCTTGAGTGAGAGTGTTTTATTGTTATTAGGTGCTGAAAATAAATGTATTAATTTGTTTTGTTACTCTAATACCTATCAGATGAAGGTATGCGAGCATGGGCGTCCATATACAAAGTTGCAAGTGAGGGGGTAGGGGGCTCAAATATTTTCTCCGTGGTTTAGCTGGATATTTTACCCGTGGAAACTGATTTCAGGACAAATTAGAGTCAGTAAAATTTGACACTTTTAATAACTTATTCCTTAACGGCTGGAGAAGAAATGTTTTTACATTTTTGCAAAGAAAAAAGTACTAAAAGCAAGAAAGTTCTAATTTCAAAGGGGGGGGGATCCCCCCTTGCCCCCCTATATGGGGGCCTTTGTATGCGAGTATTTTCTTTTAAAATCTTAACTCTCAGTTAAGTAGGTATGTAGGGGAACATGGTATGTTTTACTAAGATCACTTCAAGCAAAAATCCGGAAAAATTCTCAAATAAGGTCAATACCAGTTGTACCTTTTGGACAAACATTTAGAACAATAAGCCATTTTATGTTTCTGTGGTGGCAACTTCTTTGTTTTAGCAGGTGTTGAAAAAAAAACAGCACTGTCTTCTTCACGTTAAAACATTTTAAAAACTAATTTCAAATCTAAACCTAAGTATTAAGAACCATTGTATGAACATTCAAGTAAATTTATGACAATGTTTAAACTTTTTTATTAAATTAAGAATTATTTATTTTAGCGAGTTAGCTCTAAAGTAGACGATGGGGCACAAGTAAACAGTTCCCATAGCCTGTCTCTGTAATATTATTATTAGGGTAGGATATTATATGCGTTAAAAATGTGTTATTTATTTTCCTGTAATCCAATTTGTAAATTTATAGTTAATTGTTATTAATATTATTAAAAATTCATTTATTTATGTTTATTACTTTTATTTTTTGGTTCTAAAGAGTTTTGTTACATAATACTAACATAAATAAAAAGAAGATACGGAAATGAAAGATAAGTTATCAAACAATATATGAAGCTTAAAATCATAATATATATATATCTATATATAGAATACCCCCCCCCTCCCCCCGCCTAAAAAACTGACTTTATTATGTAGACATATAAGTTTTTTTCCAAAATTTTCAGTGCTCAGAACAAGCTACGAGACTTTGACAATGAACAGTTTCATATTTTGAAAAAAATATTTTCTTTGCGGAACAATTACTGTACAATTGAAGATCACGAAGTATAGGTTACAAACCCTTCAACGTATTTGTGACTTAGGTATATGCTTCATACTCAAGAATTTTCCATTAAAAATATGAGGCTTCTCCTGCATTTGTTATTCATATTCAAATATGCCCTAGGCCTGTTCACATGTGCCCCACTATTGGGGCACACGTGAACAATTGAAAACGTTTTTTGAAAATAACATAAAGTAAAAAAAAAATATATTTAAAAAAAAGCCCCAAAAAATCCATTTCACTAAGAAAAGTTCATTCAATCATAGGGGTACTTTTGCGTTAAGAAATTTAGAATATTTTTTCAAAAATAAAGAAATGAAAAAAATTGTTCACATGTGCCCCCTTTTCCCCTATATATGATATTTATATATTTTTGTGTAAAGTTTGAGCAATTTTAAAATGCTAAAACCTTTATGAAAGCAAAACAAATACACACGAGGCACTTTGCCACAAAAAGTCTGGGACTCTTTGTCATAACTTTGGATACAATGTACGGTGTACAAAGAGTATGCTCATGAGAAACCGCCTTCCACGTTTGTGAAAGTTGTGACGCAGATATAGATTATTAAAATTTCAAGTGGCTTAGCCTGTAACAATGGACTACTGAGTTGTTAAATTCAATTGATTGTATGATTGCAGAACAGTAAATACTGTTGATCATATAGTACTGTTGATCATATAATTTAATTTAATTGTAAAATTTCATGTAAATAATGTAGTGAAGAAAATTTAAAATGTTGTTAACGTCAAATTATTCCTTTTAAATTACATGTGACAAAGTACCCTGTCATGGGACGCTTTGTTACACTTGAAGTACTTGGGGAAAAACAAAGTAATCCATTTTTAGACATTTACTAGAAAGCTGATTACTTTGCATAACATGTACAAAAGTATGACAATTTGTTTTGGTTCAAATACTAAGCAAAACCTGGTTAAAAAAACACTAGTGAAAATTGCGTCAAAGTACCCCACTCTCCCCTATGCTGCCCGGTAAGGTTTGCCTTAGCTATGTATAGGTTTATGTAGCTAGTGTTCGGTGGCCAGCTTTCAAAGGCGGCGACGTAACGAAGGCGTTTCGAATGTTAAATTTCTTTAAAAAAGGAATATCAGTTTCACCTAATGTCTTTTACTTTTTGAGAACTGTATCATATGCTGTGATTAGTTTCGGAGCCTTTAGGCGGCACACTGGAAAATCTGCCTCTGTCTACATATGTTTGAAAATTTTATCATAGTAAAATACAGAAAAATAAAAAGAGAGAGCAATTAAAAAAAAATCAATTTTTAAACTGAAAATTTTAATTTAAAATGTATCAATAAAATGTTTAAGAAAAAGTTTTTCATCAAAGTGCAATTATTCATCCTAGTTTAATTTAATGAACTGTTCATTAGAGACATCTCATCAAATTTCAACACCAACATTATTTTATTCACTTCATATTTTTAATAAATAAACACTGGATTGTTTCGTGATTTTTTTTTTTCTTTTTTACATATTATCAAATTTAAAATCCAACTTTTTAGTAGCTTCCTTATAAACAAATTGAGAAACATGTCGTGAGGGAAAAACAACATACTAAAATGTGGCGCCATCTATGGCTCAAATATGTAGAATGTTAATAATTTTGAAGCAGCTTCAAATAATTATTATTGAAACCATTTTGCTCCTGCTCGTAAAATGCTTAACAGTCGATTTGAGATAATTTTGGTTAAGTAAAGGCATATTGAAGGGACAGCAGTTTTTATTAGTAGCTCACATCATTAAATTTTCCAACATATACGTGATATTTTTAACCGAAATGTTCAAACTGCTAATTTAGTTATTATTTCAGAAACTACAATTTACATCATAACTCGCAGTGTATTTAATTCTAATTAGAGTTTCTTACAGAAAATATGATTATGTTACACAAAAAAACCCAAAAACTAAAGACACTATTACTAAATCTACTTGAAGTGCACAGAAACGATGCAAGCTAGAAATTTTGAAAGTGCTGAATACACTGTTTTGTTTAATTGTATTATTTGCATTTAATTTTTTTCTCTCTCTCTCTCTTAAAAATAATAATAACAATAATAATAATTTGAACTTTGACATCTTGAATTCAAATTATGTTTTTCGCAATCACGAGTGTGTGTATGTAGGGGTTTGTGTTTGTGTGTGTGGGGGGTATGTTTGTGTGTGGAGGGTATGTTTGTGTGTGAGGGGGTATGTTTGTGTGTGGGGGTATGTGTATGCGTGTGTAGGCATTTGTGTGTGTGTGTGGGCAGTTGTGTGTATGTGTAGGTGTGTGTATATGTTTGTGTGTATGCGTTTGTTTATGTGTGTATGTGTTTATGTGTGTATGTGTTTGTGTGTGTATGTGTTTGTGTGTGTATGTGTATGTGTGTGTAGGTGTATGTGTAAAGATAGACAAGTGGCACAACCTGGAGACGGTTTTCGCTGGAGGAGCAGCATCGTGAAGAGGCCGGCAGACGGGTGGTGCTGCAGAGGGAGGCGGGGGGAAAATAAAATAATAGGAATTCAAAACTGTCAAGTAAGAACAATAAGCAATCATGATTGCTCAAAAAAAATGGCGTTAAAGATTATTCTGAAAGAAAAAAAAAACATTTATGCTGTGTAAAAAAAATTCTTAATAATTTTTCTTAATTAAAAATAGGGGGAAATAATTCTATTTACAAGAAATTTATCTTTTTTTTCCTCTGTAGGAAATAGGATTTTTGCTCTCTTTAAATCATACTGACACACTATCTGCAGTATGATTTTTTACTGTTGGAATGTTTTTCAATTTATAGAAACAAATAAATGTTTTATTATTTAAAAAAAAAAAAGCTAGGGTTCGTTGAAAAATGGAATCTTTAGGACCGTTATTTTGAACTTTTCCAAATGGAATGGAGGGGATGGGTTTGAGTGCCCACGTGCCACCTACTGGGATGGGGGAGTGGTCATGAAGCAGACTGTGCATTTAAATGTTTAGGTGATCAGGTGGGCTATTTGCCCTCTCAAAATTAGGGGGTCTATTTGCCCGCTCCTATCCCCCTAAATGACGGGCCAGGTTGTTTTTGAATAAAATTGAAACAATATTATAATGTGTTCTTTCAACGCTAGATGACAGCACTATAGTCATTCCTAAACGGGGAGATTAACTAGCTGTATATAGGCAGAAAGTTTTTATTAGGAAAATTATTACAATATCACAATTATGTTGAGAGAAAATTACGTTTTCTGTAAAAACTTTAAAAAATTTTGGCATTTGAATCAATGTCTGCATTTTTCACGTTTTTTTAAAAATATTATTATAACAGACAGCAAATGTAGGTTTCTAATTCAATCCAATAACAGTTTTAAAACGAGCGAAGACACATGACTTTTTTTTTACACCAATTTAATGTTATTTCTTCATTATTGGCAATTTTAATATGATTCAATAGTTAACACTCTAAAATTGAAACCAGATCTAAAAATAAAAAAACGCCAAATTTGTCGCCAAGTTGGCGACAAAACTTGGCGATCAAAAGACTTGCGATATATCGCTAGGTGTCCGCCAAATTATAACACCACTTGAGTTTGCATCGAAATTAACAATGATTTCCCCCCAAAAAGGTGCAAAAGACTCCTTTAGAAACACCCGAAAGCAACCAAAAGGAAATGGGCACAACTAGACCCCACTAGATGTCGACGCACCAAATTTCAACTTTCTAGGACGTACCGTTCTTGAGTCATGCGACATACATACGCACATACATACATACGTAAATACGGACGTCACGAGAAAACTCGTTGTAATTAACTCGGAGATTTTCAAAATGGATATTTTGGGAGTCTAAAAAACTCAAGATTCATTCAGGGGTAAGCAAAATGGAAACTAACGCCGATTTTTAAGTGATTTTTTTTCGCGAATACAATACTTCTTTTTTTGTAAAAGGAAGTAAAAACAGTTTCCTATCATTTGGGGAGATTTTAATGAGGAAATTGGCATTGTTCCAGTACAGGGGTCGAGATCCTTTCTGGAGTGAAAAACTATTTTCTTCTAGATGAGATAGAACAATGATTTTTTTCAAAGAGCCAAAGATATGAATACGTAATTCGATAAAATATGAAAAGTCGTGCAATAGTTGTCTATTGTGAAACATATAATAGTCCAGTCATATTACAAAAAAAAAAAAAAAAAAGGGGCAATAATCACAAAGCACGATGTAGTTCTGATTTTTTAATATATTGTTTGGGTCAGTTAGGGTAATATAAATCTAATTTTGCAGTTTTCAAAAACCTGTGCTTGCTGCGTAAATCGCGAAAAACTGCAAAATTTTCGGACTTTTAGATTTTCCTTTCCAACTCCTAAACATTGCAACTTTTCAAACTGAATGCGACCATCTGTTTTAATGCTTATGAAAGTTTGAACAATGTAAGGTCAAATGGTTCTCTGTATAGAAGATATCGTACTTCAAAAAATGGCCATTTTTGCCGGAAAAAAAATACTTACATCACATTTTAGGCGAAATATCGACAGAAATTCCTACTCTTCAAGGAAAAAATACTGAATGTACTGTTACAGTAAAAATTTAATTAACTTTTATTTATGCCAAAAACGAAGTCTGTAGATTTAATAGTTCTTTTGTAATCGCAAAACAAACAAATAATCAGCAAATTCGATTTTTGAACAAATGAGAGAAAACAATTTTCAAGACAATATGAAAGAGCCTGCATTAAAAAAGTGGCAAATAATGATATAATAAGACTCTAAGGTGTATTTATATATGTATTTATATTAGCTGTGTTGGCAAAACACGCCGGTTAGGTCAATATAGTTGACAGCCTAATGAAGGTAACACAAGTCCCTAGGTTTACAATTCCCCTTGATGTTCGACCGTATTTCTTTTTTCGACTGGAAAGTTACCTACGGAGTTTTATTTTGAATAGAGTATATTTTTGATATTGAACAAGTTTGTAATGAGATTTAATTATCCGAAGACGGATGAGCAAAGAAATAACGAATATTAAATGAACTCTTCACGGTTTTTGCGAATCAATAAATTTTCACCTGGTTAGTGAGCATACTTGTGTGATGAACAAACTCCAATGAAACTAATGGAGAGCTTGAAGGAACTAATCCATAGTTGTAACATATTTAGCAATTCAGCTGTGTTATTTTTCGGTGAGTTTAATGAATTGTGCTCACGTTAAAACTTATGGGAGAACTGGAATGACTTTAGGACGTTTGTACGGTCTTTGAATACACCAGAGCGACTGCGCGCTTAGAGCAATATGATTACATTAGACGATTATATTAGAGTTCTCAACATCAGAGTGGTCCAGAAGAATCGTGTAGTAAACGACACCTCAATAACGAGTTGCTCTCTAGGTTTGGACTTGAGAGGATTCAAAAAAAAAAAAAAAAAAAAAAAACAGTTCCCGATTAACTTTTGAAATTAGAGGAAGCTCGGTTTCATTTCAGGGCACCCATTTTTCGTTTGGGGAAATTTTCTAAAAATTCCAGGCACATTGATACAAAACTTACTTGCGCTGCGAATTTTTTCAAAAGTGGCCCAGCAAAATTCAGATTGATTAAGAAATAATCCACCTTCCTGCCGGATAGAAATTTTGTACATTACGTATGAGGCAGTGAGAAGCAAAGGGATGTAAGTGACAAAATTAAAAATTTAGAGGTAACGAGTACAATTATTAGGTGATCCCCTCCTCTGTCTTGGGGCAGGAAGAAGTATTATTAGCTTTGGTAGGTGCTGCTGTATAGCATGATTTAGAAAAAAAATCACTGAAAGCCTACCTAGGACGTTATCTTTATAGTCGTTTTACTAAAAACATGAAAATGTCCACTTATATCCCTTTGCTTCTCATTGCCTCATATGTTCTACTGCAATTATCGACAAATAAGGGTAGTAAGATGTTTAAAAAAAATACTTAAAATCGGCGTTAATTTTGTGAAGTGTTAAATCAGATTTAACACTTCACAAAAGATATTAAAGGACAATAAATGTATATTAGGGTGGTGCAAAGAAGGACCTTTTTTTTTTGAAATTTTCTAATTTTTACTGTTCTTACCCTCCTATTTAGTTAAATTTAGGTAAAAAATAATTATTGTGAAGTTTGAACTTATAATTTCAGCTTTTAAAGGTAGTTCAACAGCCTCAAAGTTTGGTAATATTAATTTTACGAAATAAACGCAAAAGGAAAAAAAAAAGGCTTGGGAAGCAATACAATTTTATTTCGTTTAAATCTTTAGCATTTTATAAGTTTAAAATTATAATACCACGATTGTACTTACCTCACTATAGATCTGATTGTGCTATTACCTACCAAACTATTTTTTGCTATCGGTAAAAGGCAGAAATGTTCTCGACAGCCTGCAACAAGAACTGAAATTGATCTTCAATAGTTATTATTTTTTCATTAAACTGTTTTATAATATATATTAATTCCTTTCTGCAAGATAATTAATAACCGGTTTCCTTTAATAAATTTTATTGTTTTGTAATAATTCTCCTAAGACCCGCAGATTTGTTTGGTCTCCCAAGTTTTGCATGGTTAAATGTGTCTGGCAAATTCATTTTTTCATTTAATCAAACTGATCATAAGTTAGAAAGTCCTCAAATTCCATGATATTTTTGGGTATAATCTCTGGTACGTTGCAAATAATCAAACACTTTTTGAAAACTTTTTTCACACGGACACTTGTCCCCTTTTTTAGAACACTTATTTCGGAACATTTATTAGAACCGTTGTAAGAACAATTTTTAAAACATTTTTTGAACACGTACACTTGTCCCCTTTTTTAGAACACTTTTTTGAGTCAGTTTTCAAAACACTTCTAGAAACACAGTTCGGAACATATATTTAGTTCAGCATTCTTTTTAGCGCACTTTTTAAGCACTTATAGGATCGCGTTAAAGACACGTTCTTGAACACTTCACTGAACATTTTGTGGCACACATATAGGTACAGCTTCTAGAATGCGTTTTAGAACAATTTCTTCGCACTAATATCATCTGTGGATACCTACCGCACAAGTATAAAAGAAGCTTTTAGAAATAATAAATATGCACTAAATTCGTGTTCTTTTTGAGACTGCAGGCTGATGATGGTTTAGGCTTTGGATAAATCTAATTATTAATCAGCATAGCTACTATGAAAATTTAAAATACAATGATATTTCCAAAATAAATGAATAGCTTACGGCAGAATTGCACACGAACAATGTTTACTAATAAAAAGGTTGCAGAAAAATGTAGTGCACAATATTACTTAGTACAGAAACTGCATATACATTTAAAATATTAATTTTCATATTTACGTTTCCAAAGCTAATCCATACTGTAAAAAGTAAACAAAAGTGTACAAACAAAGGCTCACATAACTTCAGTTTGTTGCTTCATAAATTTCATTTTCAAAAATTTTAATTTCTCAAGATCAAATTAAATTTGCCTTAATTGTTTGAATTTGTGCTACTTTGCTATTCAGTGATCTATTGCTTGGTATCTGATCAATGACCTTACACATTAGTTGTGTTCTTTTAAAAATGTAAGTGCAGTGGAATTCTTTAATGACTAATCATTTCCTTGAATATTAACTAAAGAGATGAGTGCTGGATCTGGGGGCGAAGGGGGGAGTCGTGACACTTGTCCCCGTGAAACAACTTTTGGGGGCAAACAAATTTGTTATATTTCCGTGGGGGTGTGGAGGGGGGGGGTTCTTTGAAACTCAATATAAAACTTAAAGAAAGATGAGTAGGAGCATCAGTTTGAAGATTTGCCCTAGCTCGGAAAAATCGTATATCCAACACTAACAATTATCAATTAATTATTTTTAGTTTTAGCTCCTTGCATAAGGAAGAAAAGTGTTCGCGAAAAACAAAATAAATAAAAAATTACTAAGTCGTCAGTGGATGGCATACACTTTCAGTTTAGTAGCCCTTTTTTTACCATTATTAGTCAATTTTTTCAAAACATTTATTTATTTCTTAAATGAGGAAAAAAAGTACTGCATTAAATCATGAGCTGTGGAAAAAGGTATTACCGTATGAGACCTAACTGCAATTCCATTAATTTGCCTTTTTTCTATCCCCTCCCCCGCCCCCTCCCGCCAAAGGTGAGTACAAACCTTTTGTATAAGCTTTAAAGTTTGTACTTGTTTTTGAGCGGTGCGTTTGGATCCTGAAAATAATAATGGCTTTTATTATAGATTGAAAGGCAGCATGTAATACTAAGGTTGGGATTGTTCTTACATCGCAAACTAATTGCTTCAAAATATAAATGATTTGTGTATGAAAAATCATTGGTGCAAAAATTGTGTAGCCGTTTCGGTTCTTAAGACGTGACTGGTTGAGTACTCTTTTTAGCTTCTATCGAATGGCATTTAATCTGCAGATGGCAACTAAATGCCATACATTCAGGTCTAACTGAATCAGACAGTTAATATCAAGTTCATTAACTAATGCAGCTAAATTTAAAATACACATGGGTTTGTTATTTATGTTTCAGACTTACGCACATAACACTGAACTGAGTTTATTAAACTTATCTAGTCATTAAGCACAATATATTTTAAATGAATTTATTTTACTTTATACATACACATTAAAAAAATTACATAACAATGCTTGAAACTATCTTGCTTTCTACAACCTGGTAAAACATTACCTAAAAAAAATTAGAAAAAGCTTTTTTTTTTTATTTTTTACAAAAATACGCTTAATTACGAGAACATAAGCAATACGTTATACATTTATTTGTAAGCTGCAGGGGAATGTGGGGCAAAGTGAAATAGTGGTGCAAAGTGAAATGGTGAAATAATTACTTTTACTGCCAACAATCTCGTAATATTTTAACTATATAGTAGCACATGTACTCTATTTCAGTTAGGAAAAGAATGCATCTGGAGTTTAAAATTAATGATAATAATGGCAATTTTCAAAAAAGGACATTCATATTGTAATATTTTGATGTAAGTCAAAAATTATTTTTGCAAGAATAAAATGATAAAATTATAGTTACTAACATTTTAAATATTAATTGAGACCTTCTAATATTTGATGCAGGATTTTTTTACGTTTTTCAGTAAATTTTAAGCTTACTTGTATTTCTAATATTGGCAAGGTGAATGGGACAAAGTGAAATAGTTTATTTCGTTTACTCACTCAATTACACTGTTCGGAAAAAAAAAAAAAAAAATGTTTCTGACATTTCGTCGGTTGATTATTATGTAAAATGACCCCCTGCATCCAAATATGACCTCCGTTTTCTCCATATACGTGCCAATTTTTTTTTGTTAAAGACCCCCCCCCAAGTTTTTTTTTGAAATTTCCTTAGTTTTAGAGCTTTTTTTTTTTTTTTTTTTTTGGAGGTGAAAGGAGCTTTACATTAACTGCTAACATAGTTTTGGTGGGCAAGAGAGGTTTAAACTTCAAGATCGTCGACACGCATCACAAAAAGGGGGCCTTGGGGGTATATCCCTCCCCAAATATTAGAAAAGTCACGAAAAACGATCTTTTTATTCTGCTTTATTAAAAAAGATGTTTAAATTTTTTTTTGGTATAGAATGAGAGTATAAGACTCCCCTCTATGACTCCTAGGTCCACATTATTCTGAATGACAAGAGATGTAAAAGGTTCTAAATATTGTGCATATATAGCAAAGAAAAAACTTGCCCCCCCCCCCAAATAAAAAAGGGGGCGTGATTTTTTACAAAACTCGGTACATGTAGGAGGAAAACGGAAATCATATTTGGATTCAGGGGGTAAATTTGCAGAAGAATCAGGCGGAATTGCCTCAGAAGCATTTGAGAGTAATTTTTCCTGCACAGTGTGTTTGGAGGGGTGCTCCCCCTCCTGTTTTCTTTTTTGCTACATATGCATAAGATTTTGTGCTTTGCACATCTCTAATCTTTCAGAATAATGTTTACGGTTATTGTAATGCTCATTTTCCCCTCCAAATCAAAAAATGACGGGGGAGAGGAGGAAGGGGTAGGTTCTAAAAAGGGAGGCGTGATGAGGAGAAAGATGGTCGTATTTGGAAGCAAGGGGTCATTTTATATAAAAATCAGTCAGAGGAATGCCTTTTTAAATGAAGACCTGCGATTCAACTCGTTTGCAACGTGCAATGATTTTTTTTTTTAATTTTTTTTTACATTCGAAATTTTTTTTGGACATAGGAGTCATAGAAGGGAGTCTTAAACTCTTATTCTGCACCGAATTTTTTTACAAACATCTTTTTTAAAAAATCAGAATAAAAAGATCGTTTTTCGAGATTTTTCTTTTATTTTGAGAAGGTATACTCCCCCCTCCAAATTCCCCTTTTTGCGATCGGTGTCCATGATCTTGAACTTTGAACTTCTTTTGCCCACCAAAACAATGTTAGCAGTTAATATAAAACTCCTTTCACCTCAAAAAAAAAAAAAAACTCTTAAACTAAGGAAAATTGAAAAAAAAAAAACTTGGCGGTCCTTTAAAAAAATTGGTACGTATAGGGAGAAAACGGAGGTCACATTCGGATTCAGGGGGTCATTCTACATAAGATTCAGCGGACGAAATGTCAGAAGCAATTTGAAGGTTTTTTTTTTTTTTTTGCCGCGCAGTGTTATTTACAAAATCCCTTACGGATTCATTTATTAATTTATTTACATTCCTTCATTCATTAATTCACTTATTTATTCATGCCTTCACCCATTTTCTTATTTATTCACTATTTTATACGGTCATTTATTTTTCTTCATGTATTAAGTATTTTGTTTATTTAAGTATTCGTTCATTGTATCATTATCTTTTTATTATTCATTCTACTCTTCTTTTACTCATTCATTTGAACAAATACATTTTTTATGAGTGAATAGAATATTTTTCATTTAGAAAAATATTTTGTTTTTCACTTTTTCTATGAAAAAAATGAAAGGAAACATTTCCACTTTTATTTATTTATTTTTTTATTTTTAGGGCATAAATTTACTACAAAGAATTAAAAAAAAAGTTTCATTGCAAGTCTTGTTATAAAATACAATGTTCTTTCTCTGTAAAGTAATTTTCGAAAGAAATTTCCAATTTGTTCATTTGAAAAAAAACTTAGTCAGCTTAGCAATTTCACTTTACCCCACATTTTCCTACTATTTTTTCTATAATAATAATTTTTGCGAAAAAAGCCCATATACACCTGTCCTCCTCCTTTCCTCTTTACATCATCAAAGATAGCTAAAATGTTTCAGATGCATCAGATTTTACAATTTTCCGGAGCCCCCCCCCCCCTCCAACCAGAGTTTCCTTCCTCTAACATCACCAAAGATCGCTTTGAACTATACTTTAAAAAAAAAACATTTTCAAAATATTGTGATTAATAATACCCTTATTCCTCAAGTTACCTTACTAAAATGTTTTTAACACTTTAGCTTCAAAATAGTTTCAGCTGAAATGAACCTCGGAACATAAAACCCAAATTTCCTTAAAAATGCCCTAAATGTACAGTTTTAAAACTGCATTCTTACATTTTTTCCTAGAGGTATCCTTCCCCCTTCTCCATACTTGTCCCCATCTTTACATAATCAAAGACAGCTTAAACATATTTTAAGACTAGATAAATCTCCGAGGGAGATCTTCCTACGCCCTTTCTCGAACTTTAAAAATGGCTTAAACTTGCGTTACTAATATTGAGTTCGGCATTTTTCTCAGAAAAAGGTCTGATGTTTCCTATTTTCTCAGTCTGTGGTTACCCTTAATCTATCTTTCAATGTGATAGAACATATAACAACTAAATTACAATTGAAATAGTTTTTACACTGCAACAGACATCACGTTTAGTTATCCAACAATTTTTACTAAGTCTTTCATGAAACTTTTCATGGTTCAAAAAAAAATGTTTTTGTGTTTACGTTATCAGGTTGTACATGTTTTACAAAGAAATAAAGGATGCAATTTTTTACTGACCTTTTTTTTTTAACACGGCAAATTAAAAAGTGGGATGAAAGAAAAAAACTATTAAGCATTATTTTCTGAACTAGCGGTTTTAACTATTTTTGTGTCATGACCCCATATTTAAGAACACGACACCCGATACATGTATTGTACGTACGCAAAACACACATTTATTTTAGGCACCCTGTTTGCTCTAATTGCTTTAATGATTTCAGAAACTCGACATAAATACTTAATAAGATTTTTAGCTAATATTTTGAACTCAGATTATTCATTCGAACAATACTTTGTTTGACATTTCTGCAAAACATCGATCATGAAGCTCAAATTTCATGATTTTTTTAAATGCAACAGATAATAGAATTAATTATCCATAAATAAGATACTAAATGGTACGCAATATTTTATCCTCAAAATTCAAGATAAAATTAATTGATATGAAACATTAGACAATATATTTTGTCAAACATCATTACTTAGAAGAATCTTTATCCCTGGACCTAGGTTCGAATCTCTAAACTATTGTGGTAGATTTTGATCATATTCAAGTTTAACCTAATCTAATCCGCAGAACCTCCAGCGATTCATTCTTTTTCGGTTTGTTAAACCAAAAATTTGTGCACAAGATGTTCGATCTTGTGGGATGTTTACAAGCAAAAGTACTAACGTATCAAAAAATTGCTAACCAGAAAAATAAAATCACCTCAAATATTTGTAAAAACAAAAAGTAGATGACAGAACTTATAAAAAGCATTTAGATGAAAGAGATGCTTTTTTTAAGATTGAAATTGAACAACGTAAGAAATGCCTTTCGACCTTCATTAGAAATGTTTTTGGGTCATAGCCTGTGGTTTAGGAGCCCTTGTTTAAACCTGTAATTCCGATGTTCTTAAAAAATTCTAAATCTAAAGATAAGGACAGGAGCCCTAAATCAATCGTCAAGTTTCAAAATTAGAATCGTAACAGGTTAGTCTTAACGTAACCACACAGTTTTAAAACACAGGATTTCATTTTATTTCAAAACTTAAGCGGTATGGTAAACTATTAGTTTATTCAAAACAAAAGTATGAAGCTCAGTAAATGTACAAATACAAAAATTATCTGTAAAGAACATAAAAAAGGAAAGTGGCGTACCTTTTGAGCATTCAAAAATATCACGAAAATTACTGCGGCCGATCCAGATTGTTTACAAACACGGCGTAGCAAAGAAAGCAGTGATTTCACAAGCACTCTCAAATCTGCGCGCGATGTGTTCTCAAGTGTATTCCCAAATTTCGGCTGAATAGAGATTCACAGCGAAACACATTCGGTGCACTTTTGGAACGTTTTCTTTATAACGGAACGGATTGGTAAAACATTTCAGCTTCATTTCTTTGTACATAACACATTCAAAATACATTTTAGCACATATTCAGGCAACTGGAACACTTCAAGAGTTTCAAATGTGTACCGATTATTTGCAGTGTACTTACTTTGCAGCATTATTTTTTCATTCACTTCTTGAACAGCTTTACCAATTGTCTTCTATTCAAGTGTATCACTTGTTGTCAAATAAGCCATGCAATTTTACTTCCTTCTTCATCAATATTTTTTCATTGCAATTATGAAATTTAGATTTCATTAAATTGAAATTATTACAAAATGCATACTAAAGTATAGAAGCTGTCCACTCAAGGCTTTAAATGAGCAAGTTCTGCAAATATACCTTATCTTTTGCAATCCAATATCTTCTATTGAAGTGATGGTGAACTAGTGGTTAAACATTTATGTTTTAAAACAAAAATTTTTAACGTTCGTTGAGTATGGTGCATAGCTCTAGGTACAATAAATCGGATTCCAGGAGAAGGGGTTTTATGTTGAACTATTAATTTTGGTTCACACAAGAAATTCTCGATAATCATCTCTTGAGTAGGAGTTAAACAGCAAATTTTTAACAGATTGTATTCTATAGTTTTTTACATCAGTCACTTTTCCTTATTATTGAGTGTTGTAATGCATTTTTTCTTATCAATGAACTTTCAGCAGGACTAGAATCGGTAACAGAAAAGTACTTTTGATCTAGATGAGAACCTTGTGCATTCATTAAAATATGCCACAATAATCAATTCCATTAATGTAAATTAACATTCCAGGATTAATTATTTTTAATTCTTTTGTACCAGTAATACAGGCGCTTTGCTTTTGCCACTATTGATTCTTCTTTGGTCTATGCACAACACTTGTCAACTTACAAAAAAAAATGACAGAATTGCACATAAAGCAACATTTTACAAAAAAACATTTGTATATTTGCAGAATATATTTCATGGCTAATGTTGAAGTATTGTACATAAAATAGCAGTTTTAAAATGTAATTAATTTCTGTTAGTGGAAATTGCAATCCTATTTGTTATTAATTTGGCCCTTTGTCAATACACTTATATTCGGCAATGACGTAAACTTCATCTGCTTTTAGCAACCTCTAAATATTATTCAAATGCTATACAATTTTGTCTCATTTATTTTCTATGTATTTTAATCAAATAGGAGGGTAAGACTCAAAAAAAAAAAAAAATCACCTTCGAAATTTTGCACCACCCTAATGTATACCCTATGTAACAGAGTGGGACCAAATTCCATATTTAGAAATATGACTGATGACTACATTTTATTAAATGTGTCCTTCCCAGGGTTGGCAAGTTTCTCAGGGGTTCTTCAGGGTTGGCAAGCAAAAACTAACAAAATGACAAAAAATTAATTATTGCTGAGTAACAGAATGTATAAAAAAATAATTAATTTGTTAATCAAAGCAAAATTTAAAGATATGTAGGGGAAGGAAAGTTAGCCTTACCTGTATTGGGCTACTTACTATACTATATGTCAACTATTGACTTATATTATTTTCTTTTTTCATGACATCCGACGTGTTCCGCCAACACACATAGCTTATATAAACACACATTAGAGTCTTATTATATCAGTCTCTGCCCCCTTTTTTTCAAAATAGAATCTTTCATCCTGTCTTGAAAAGTGTTTTGTCTCATTACTTTAAAAATCGAATTTTTCGATTATTTGTTTGTTTTGCGATTGTAAAAGAACTATTTAATCTTCAGCTTTCGTTTTCAGCTAAAATGAAAGCCAATTACATTTACTGTAATAGCATATCCAGTTTTTTTCGTTTTTTTCTTGCAGAGTATGAATTTCTGTAGATATTTGGCTTGAAATGTGACCGAAGCATATTTTATTCTTTTTTGGCAAAAAATGGGCAATTTTTGAAGTACGATATCTCCAAAACTATTTGTCGTGCAGAGCAACACTTCAGCTTAAATTGTTCAAAATTTAATGAGCGTTAAACATTTGCTCACAGTTACAAGGGGGAAATTGCATAGTTTAGGATTTAAAAGGGAAAAACTAAAAAAAGTCCGAAAATTTCAGTTTTTTTGTGAATTACGCAGCGCGCACAGGTGTTTAACAACTGTAAACTTAGGTTTACACTACCCTAACTGACCCACAAAACATATTTAAAAAATCAGAGCTATATCGCACTTTGCGATTTTAATGTGTAATATGACTCCACTATAAGTATTGTGAAAACTAAATCATTACATAGAATTTACACTATTCAAAAAGAGCAAAAAACGTTTGTACACAAATAATATATCTTTACATTGCAGTAAAAACAAAAAACTACTTTTCGTAGATTATAAAGCTTTGTTTTAAGTACAAATTAAGCGTATAAAGTAATATAAGAGGAATGGCGTTTTTTGCATTCGTTTAGGGAATGAGAAGATGCAAGGTATTAAAACTTGAGTAAATGTTCAAAAGTTTTTAAACAACCTTTCATACAACCTTTGACTCTTTCATCGTGCTTCAAATCGTATTTCAAAATTCGTTTTTAATACCTATATTATCAGAAAATAATTGCATACGCTTGTCTGGTAAGTAGATACAAAAATTGTCAAGATATTAAATGTAGTGTGTAAATCCGTTTTTTCCTCCTATTTACACAAAAATGTCCAGGATTCTAGATGGTCCATCAGTACATACACCAGAAGGGCTGCCCATCCCCTTAAAAGAAGGGGGCATCCCTTCCAAAAAAAAAAAAAAAAAAAGAAAATACCCTTGAAACACATCCCTAAAAATTTCAATGGGATATCTGCGGCATGATCCCTTCCTCCCACAGCTGAGCATCTCTGTACATGCGTTCTGTCGGATATATTTGATGCCTGCGCCAGATTGTTAAAATTTATTTGACAAAGACAATATTGCAACTAATATTTCAATACTCTAAAACTACGAGCGTAAGAGCATTAAGGATAATTTTCTGAAGCAAATACCGGTCGCGAGCCGCAGGTTAACGACGCATGTTCTAGCATCATTCAAGCGTATTTGAAAGATTGACTGTTAGGGCGTTTTGAAAATTAGTTTCCAAATGTTTATGATTATATGAAGCAGCTCCTCTCTGTGTGCGTATGAGCACAAGGTAGCCCGAGAAATATGAAGAAAAAAAATCATTTGGAATCGAAATAAAGTATGATAAAATACATTTATAGATCTGCATTTGTTAATTTCTAAGAACCATCATTTTCTCTTCGTACCCTCCAGTCCGTTTTTTCTTTTTTAATGTTCTAATAGTATCCCCCAATAGTTGCCCAATGTCCAATGGTTGCTATGAAATTGGAAAACGTTCAATTAGGAGGAGTCTATATGAATCAAGGGAAAAAGTGAAAATTCAATGCATGTGGTACTAACATTTAAATGTAACTATGCTTAATTTAGACACACACATTTGGAAAAGGTGAAGTTCCTGAAAACTAAAAGATGTGTTCATTTCCACCAGTACTAGGGATGTCAAGCTTAACATTCCATCGGTGGTTTTGTCAGCAAGTTAAAATGTTATTTGGTTACAGAAATTTAGAAAGAAAATTTTAATTGAAGTAGTATTTGTGTTTGAAAAAAAAAAAAAGGCAGAGTCAAAATACACCACTGTATCCGCTTGTACGTTTTGACTTTTTTCTGACAAACAATGGGTGGTCATACATTTTCTCGGCTATATTTTGCCTCACTTGTCAAAAACTGAATGCTGATGAAACAAGCTTTATGACTGGTGAATCTTTTTCTGTAATATATTAAGAGTTTTATCAGGTATAATTGCGCTCGTTTTGAGCTTCATATTCATGCACTAGTAATTGAAGCACTGTTTTCATGAAGCTTTAGGAGAAGAACAAGCGTTCAAATACGCTCTCAATTAAAAAGAATAACGATAAATGAGATAAATAACTTTAATAAAAATGTCAGTTGCCTTTAAAAAATAATAATAAATAAAATGAATAAAACTGTATAAAAATACAAATAAATGAATGAATGAACACAATATATGATAGTATAAAAATATTTAAAAAATCGTATTTTAAAACATTTTTTAAAAATTACGACGAGTTTGTATATTTAATTGCCCGAAATTGTTTTTCGAACCTTCCTTTTAATGAATCACGAGCAGTCACGGATGATGACAGATGGTTAATCATCATCATACGTTATTGCATTTAAAAAATATTTTCATCTTTTCTTCTAATTTAATTACCTTTACATATAAATATATGAACGATAAACTTAGTACTTCTTTTTTGCCTCAGTTTGGAAAACCGATTTTCTTCATTCTTCTTTTTTACTTTCTTTTTCTGGCTCTTTCTACCGAAAGAATTGTCTTACCTTTTCGAGTTCAATACGGTTGGAAAGCCCATAACAAAATGCCTTACACGAAGTATTTCCCCAAGCACCGAAAATCGAATTGCCTAGACTGAATAGAAAAAGAGTTATAAGCGATTTTTAGAAAGATATACTCATAAATTTTAAATTCGATTCGTTTTCATTCATGGTGCGAGCTGTAATGAGCGTCAAAATGTAAGTCAACTAAATTTCGTTTGAAATCCTCACTGTAAAAAAAATCCGTAAAATTTACGGGAAAAAACTGTCAGCCAGGACGCCAGTTTTCTTCCGTTTTTTTTACAGAAATCTTCCGTATTTTTATTATTTATTCAAGCTGATTTATTATTTTATGATTATTTAAAAAATGAAACTATACTTTCATAATACATTTCAATATTTACTATACTACTACGAAATACATGTATACAAAGGTACATTTCCGAATATGCCTCAGTAACAGATGACAAAAAACATAATAATAAAATATTGATTAGGATGCAATGAAATGGAAGTTGCAAACGATTTAAGACTTACTCACTTTAAATAAATATACGAACAAAAACTCGAGCACGAGAACCAAAATCCAAACACGCGGGCGAAATTTTGAAGATTCGAAGAAAAACAAAGTATTACCGGTTCCAGATTCAAAAAAACAGAGAAATCCTGTATTTTATTACGAACAGTTTTTTTCTGTAAAAAATACGGATAACTTCTTCAAAATTTAGTTTTTTTTTACAGTGCTCCCAAGACCTTTATGTAGTTAGAGACTGTTACATATATGAAGAAAATGGAAAATTTACTGATTCCATCTTGTGCTTGATAACGTTAATATTTAATTTATTGTTATTTTATTTATTTATTATTTTTTTCGGGGAGGGGGGGGGCAGGTATTTTAGTTAAAAGTATATAAAATATAAGTTCTGAAAAAATAAAACTTTTAAGCTTATCTTGCACTTATTTCAACCAGTAACATTTTCCACGAATTTCATAACTTGTGTTAACTTTTCCCTGTTTTGCTCCTCCTTTTGGTTCAACGTAAGCATTCAAAGTGCGGCGATTAAATAATGGGACTGAAGCTGTAATGCTGTAATGCAGTTTATTTAGATTTTATACATTTTTACACTTTAGGGTAGACCGACCAGTGAATAAACACCACCCTGTGAATGAAAACCTCGCATATTGTGTGAAAAAAAAAGTTTTAAAATATTTTTCTCAGATGAGATGGCTCCCTTCAACCCTTTTCCAGAAAGAAAACGACTAAAAAATGTGTTTGTCCACTGGTTGGGGTGTTCATTCACAGAGTGTGGGGGTACTTTTTTTCATTTCAACCCCACAAAAAGCCTAGATGAGGAACCATAAAAATTCACACATTTGTTTTTTAAATAACATGCATCATATGATGCAATTTTACTGCCATGTGCAAATAGTACAATTTTCAACGATGCTATGAATTTTTGAAAATGAAAGTTCGCTAAAGTGTTGTTGTAGTCAGGCTTCCGAATTACCTATAAGATAAACTCTTTTTCTAACCCTGCAACACTCTATGGGAATCTATTATTCTTTTAAACAGTGTTGGAAGTCTATTTTTATCTCCTTCGATATACGTGAAATTAATTTTATTTACAGCTTCAACGGAGTCAAATCTTGTTCATTTTAATGCAGATTTCACCTTAGGAAATAGATAGAAGTTGAACAGCGTAGCATTCGGCAAACAAGGCTGATGATCTAACACTGGAATGCTGAAATTTGCTAGAAACCTCGCGAGGGACAATGCAGAATGAGCCTTCGCTTTGTCTTAGTGGAAAATAATTAGTGGAGAACGCATGACTTGTTAATCAAAATGGTGGTACAGTTCAGCAATCTTGCGAGTACTTCACCAACGGTCAAATTCAATTCAGATTACAGACTTTTTTGGTATTCTCATACGTTCTTGTCGGGGGGAAGAGCAACCCGGGCTTGAAGCATCTAGAACGCCATCTCGGCCATCTTGAAAACTCTTAAACCAGTCAAAAATAAACATATGCGGTAAATATTTATTACCATTAACATCCTTCTACAAATTTAAAGTTTCATGGACGTTTTTTCCAAATTTCATGTGAAATTTCACAACAGTTTGTTACTTTTCTATTATAATTTTTCTGTCGAAGAAACAAAGCACAACTCTAATGTGAACGAAGGCTGTTTCAATACTGGTTTGTTTATAAAAGAAATAGCTATTGCATTTTAAAGAAAATGCTTCACTCCACAAGCTGTCAGTTATGTATGCACACTTCACCAGTAGCAGCATCATACCGTCAGTCGCCTTATTTAAAAACCATATGCTGTGAAAGAGGAAAACCGCTTTTTAAAATAATTTTAAACTATGACTGAAATCAAGGAAAATCTCTATTAGTGAAACTTGTGCAAGTTGACCACTTGCAGTGCACTTTTTTAGCGGTCAACTTATGGAGGTTGACTTGTGTATATACATAGGACTAACTCTGTACCTTAAAAAAAACGGTCAACTTAGACGGGTGGTCAACTTACAAGGTTGGTCAATTTTACAGGTTTTACTGAACTTAAAAAAATTCAAAAAACCCAAAATCCACAAAGCTGTACTTGCTTACACTTGGTTCAGTCTGAAAATGAATTTATTATTTGAACACACAACTAACTTTAAAATTACTATGATTCATTTCTGTTTCTCTGTTTAATTTATTCTTTTATTTTTAGAAATTTTTATTCAATATCAGAAACAACCTTTGCTGCTATAATAAATGTATCAAACTCTTTTTAAACCTTTGAATGCAAATAAAAATATCTAACATTTTCAACTATATCTTTACTTTCCTCATTAAATTTACTGCAAGGAGTGTTACGCTGATGAAATTCACAAACATGCCATTAATTCAGAATCTGCAGAAAAAAAATCACCTGATGTACACTGTAAAAAAAATCATAAAAGGTTCCTGAGTATTTTCGTGTCACGTTTCGCGATTTCAATGGTTTTTATCCATTTCCTGGAAATATCAAGTATCATTGTCAAAAAGTTTCCTGAATTGCTACAAGCTGTCCGAATGCAGACTTATCTCTGTTGAAAAAAATATATTTAGCTACCAGTTTAAAGATTAACTGAAAGTATTTATAAGGCGTAACGGCTTCAGTTCGGTTACGGCACGTCCATGCCGATTAAACTCCCCACGGGAGCGAATCAGTATGGACTACGAAGCTTTGCCAGAATTGCACTTAAATGAGATACTTACTTGTAATTCTGTCTTAGCTTTGGCCTTGTTTGTTATACTGATTTTGGAACTGTCTTGATAACTCAGGAAAGGGCCCAACTGTTATATTATCTCTACCAAAGATTACACTGAAATTCTAGAGACGCGTCTGACTTTAAACGGAAAGATTTCTGGATTTTTCAGGAAGGTTACTGAATTTTACGAGGAAACGTTCCTGGTTTTTGCGAGATTTTCTCCTGGCAGAAATTAGGCACATCAGCTGCCTATTAATTTCCAGGAATGTTTCTGAATCGTTTTTACAGTGTATAAAAGACGCATTGGCTAACATACGAGAACGCCAGCTAAGAAACCTTTCAAAATGATCATGACAACTTTATTGTACGTAAATGTTTATTCGAGAAAATCACAAATACCCGCAAGCCTTTAGCTACAAAATCAGCGAATTCCAGTTGCATGAAATTTCCTTTGAATGGCCTATTACAATGCACGTATGCTTCGTTTATTTGCGAACGGAAACAAGGCCTTCAAAATTCCTTTCGCTCTGAGCACAGAGCGTTATATCCGAACATATACTCGCTCTCACAAGGGCCCAATTAATATCTTCAGACAATTTTAATGCAAAATCTCTCAGACATCAGTTTGAATTCAAGGGCCATTTCTGGTCATTAAATACATTGCCACAGGCTAACTATACACCGAGTTTTGTCGGTATGGTGCTTTTGCATAATATTACGTGGTAATTATTCTGAGGAATACGATTGAACAGCGAAAGGGAATATAAATTTAATTAAGTAGTTGGTAAAACAGCACACACTGTGGTTCGTTTGGAGCTATTCATAAGATATTTTCAATTATCTATTATTTTCATTATCCTTTATGTTATAAAAGATAGTTTGAAACACTTTTAGTGTAGTCCTGAAGTGAGAAGAAAATAATCTACAAAGCATTAATAAACGCAATCGTGAAAGTTCCGTTCTAATATATTTTTAGCTTTTAGATGCAAATTAGAATTAGTCGACTGTGTCTATTGCAGATCTGGTTTCCTTCATATTAGAAAAAAATAATAATCATACTTTTTTTCTATGGATATTTTCATATTATCGATCCTGATGTTATCGCATTGAAGCTGAGATTGCCAACAAACTGGTAGCTAAAGAAAAATTTCGCACAGCATCGAGAGTCCACAACAACTCAGTAGTGCTTTTTGACTTATCAACTGAAAGCAAAATTGGGATTTAAAGTAGTATATTTTTCTTTAAAGCATAACCTGAAATATTTTTAAGTATATTGGTAAAATTAACATAAAATTTCATTCTTCTGTGAAGTTTTTTTCAATTACAATAAAATACAAAGCGTAATAATACAATACTCCATACTGCGGCCGGTATGAAATACTATGTATCGACAGTGAAAAATAAAAGTAACTGTTGTCGATATTTTTTTTTGTTCTTCAAATTAACTTTTTGATAAATATATGTCTTCTGATTGCATATTTTTGGGAATTTCACTGATTTTATTGTGTTTTCATAATATTTACAATACCATAGGTAGGTAAACAGCAGTATTTCCCTAATTTTTAGAATTTATTTATTTATTTATTTTGCATTTTTTTCATCAATTTTCCTTTTACAAAATTCCTGTACAAAACTGCTCATTTGGTTTCCGATAAAAATGAAACTTGAAAAAAGGGTCAAATACCAATATTTATCTAGTGTTTTTGGGGAATCAAAAACTATTTTTTTTAAATGTTTCAAACACTCATTTTCGTAAATACTTCCGTTTACCTTCCCATGGCGGTATTGTTCACTGCTTGATGTAGTTTATTTTTAGTTATGTTTCTTTTTAAAATAATAACCACGTAAAGAAAAAAATATTTCTAAAAGTAAAGATTTTAAAGTATTTACTTATAAATTTCAAATCTTTTCCCGTGTGTGTGACTTCGAGTTCTTCTTAGTTTACTCATAGTTTCAAACAGAGTGTATCAATATTTTCTGATTTTTATATTAATTTCACATCTGTTTTGAGACAATAGATCAGTAATACTTTCGAATTCGATATCAATTAAGAAACACAAACTGTGGTTAAGTT
Organism: Uloborus diversus; assembly: GCF_026930045.1. NCBI lineage: Eukaryota > Metazoa > Arthropoda > Arachnida > Araneae > Uloboridae > Uloborus > Uloborus diversus. The sequence continues at coordinate 205,573,181 of NC_072731.1, forward strand.
TCAATTTCCACATTTTTTGAAATTGTTTATAAACTAGATTACACTTTTACAAGAAACAAAAAGTTCGAATTTACTTCTACCATCCGTTCCGTCTCTATACCATCCGTTTGATGTTTTTCAAGGCTTTTAAAGTGTTTTTCCTCGAGGTAAGTACTGTCAATTTAATCTTTTACCTTTCTCCCATTTTCTCTAAAACATGAAATGTATCGATCTGAAGCACACACCTCTAATGCACTTGGTACATTTTTGAGAAGAAAAATATTTCAAAGTTTTTAAAAGTCATTAAAAGTATTGAGAAACAAAGGAACTTAAAAGGTTAACCATCGACCGAAAACGAGTTTAGAGTAAAATCGGCTGTGAGAGTAAGTGATGCCATTTAATAAAAAGAAAACATTCAACATTTAAAAGTATGATTTAATTCTTTACTTTTTGATACTTAAAAGCTTCATATAATAGAATGTTAAAAGCTTTATTTCTGTTATTGAATCTTTAAAAATTTTCAATACTTTTGAAAGTTTTTTAATGCTTATTTGAAATTTCTAGTTCTTTCTATATTTATATTTTACGCTTGCATATTTTTGACAAAGGAATATCAAAGGTAATGATCGTTTACAGGAAATTTTACCTTTCAATATTGGAAACTATTGGGTTTCATTTCAGAAGGATGAATAATATTCCTCTCTTCTTCTGCTAAACACTCAGCAGAAGATGGAAGATAGCTTTAGTCATTTTAATATCTTATTTTAAGTGGAACTAGCCGCCTGCGGCGACCAGCTGGTCCGCCTTTTTACGCCATTCGCCTTTTTACGCCAGGGGTGCCGCCTTCGGCGGCTGCTTAAACAATTTAGCGACGACATTAATCAATGTTTTTCTCTATAAATCAGTATTATCATTCGTTTTTTTATGCCAATGTTGCCGCCTTCCGCGGTTGCGTAAATAAATTTCGTGGCGGTGTCAATCAATCTATATCTATCTATATCATTAATAATTTGAATAAAATATTTTCTAGATCTGTCTCCAGTTTCGTCGTTTGGAATATTTTTAAAGGAGGGGGAGGGGAGACACAAACGACGTACTCTTCATGCAAATTTTGTCGAAAAATAACAAAAAGCACTTCCGCTTTTTGTGAAAGCATTGTTTTTTCAAAGTCATGGTGTATGTGGGGGAGGTAGGGGGGCATTGACACCCAATGTGCAAGCACCCACCTAAGGCGGCTGTTTGGCTAACTTGTCATTTACCTTTTTACTTCAAGTTTGCCGCCTTCGGCGGTTGTTCAAATAAATTTGGCAGCAGTATTAATCAATCCATCTCTATCTTTTTTTTGTGCCATTCACATTTTTACGCCAAGATTGCCGCCTTCGGCGGCTATCTACCTTTACAATCTATCTCTACATTTTCTTATCCATCTCTATTTATTTTGATCTCTTCGCCCATTTCCTAATAAAAACAAAGAACACTCAAAAAACCGCTTTTTTTTATTCAAGTAGAGCGAAAAAAAAAAATCTCAAATTCCCCGTAGTGTGCAAAAAGTAGCGTTCGACAAAGATAAAAAAAATCTCGCTGTTTTTATTGAATTAATGCGCACAACTATGAAATGTAACGTAAGATAGATACAGCGAAAGGTCCAGCTTGGGGGGAGGGGGATGGAAAAAGAAATAAATGCAATCCCTAAATAAAACAAAAAAAAGGAAAGAAAAAAAGCAAGCGCTGCCGAAAAAACACGTGGTCATCACGTCAGAAAATGTAGAAGTAAGCTATATAGTAAAAATAAAAAGCTTAACATTGCTTGCGATTAAGATTCCATCGTAAATATCGAATCGAAACCCAAGTAGTGACGTCACAGGCATAAAAGATTGAAGAACGCTCTTTGCGACTGATGCGTGAAAGGACATGATGTGTTCAGTATTAAAAAAATTGTAAAAAAAAAAAACTATTGCGTATTTTTAAGAACTTTTTTCTTCTGAAGAGGGCGAAATGTTTTTACTATTACCAACTTAAATTTCAGAAATGAGGCTTTGATACTTCTCGCAGGATGATATTAGAAAAAAGTAAAACCCAGGAAAACATGCAAATTAAAGGTTTTTTCAAAAATTCATAAAAAATACAAAAATTGCTCTATCTTCAAAATTTTTTGTTCATCATATTTAAAATTAAATTTCCGACATTATAGTACCAAAAATATTTGTCTGGCGCGATTGGTTCGGGGTCTGTGAGGTTAAAAGTACTAGAAAGTGCTAAAAATCACATAAAACATTAAATAACTTTTTTTCTAATTAAAATATCAAAAATCGAAGCCCGAGGTGCACAACTTCAGCAAAAACTACACCTGTATACCCAATTTCATCTTTCTAGGCCTTACCGTTTTCCCGGGATGCGCGCCACACACACACACAAACATCTTATTTTATTATATGTATAGATAACTAAACATATAGTAAGTAAAAATTAAAATAATACTTACTTAGGTACTTTTCACAGTTATCAATAATATTCATCAAAAATACTTTGTGAAGTCAGGTGGCCTTCAATTGAAAACTTATATAGCTATATTTGTTTTTCTAGATAATAATCATTCATAATTTCCCCTTTCCGACTATGATGGGGAAATGATGAGCTGAATAAATGTTAAATAAATTGAAACGTAGCATTATCCTAAGTAATGGTTTTTTTATTGCAAAAGCACTTGATGTTTACATCATGGGTCTTTATGAATCGCAGATACATTGGAGCTAAAAATTGAATTAAAGAAACTATGACAACAGTTTAAATGTAAAAAACAGTAAAATCATCAACAACAAAGCAAAAAAGCGATTCAAAGCAGAAAAATTACTTATAAATTCATTTAATACAAAATAACTCAGTCACTCTATGTCAGCATCATCATCACCCCGGCACGCCAATATCGGTCGCAAAGATTTTCTTCGTTCAAAGAAGAACAATTGAATAGGTGTTCTTTGTCTATCCCTATATTTTCATTGCATAAAGTGCAGTTGGGACTATTATGTATGCCAATGCGATACAGGTGTTTAACACGGCAATCGTGACGAGTTTAAAAACGAAATGATGCAACTGCAACAGATTTGAGAAAATCTGGAGTTTTGAAAATCGTCTCCCTAACTTTCTTGCTTTTAACTTCTTCATGAAATTTGGTGTTGTGATTCCCTTTTGTAGTATTTATATTATTTGTACTCTTATTTTCACTGATTTGAATGGTTTTTCGTGGTTATTTGATTGTAATTTTTTTCCCTTTTTTGCCATATATATATATATATATATATATATATATATATATATATATATATATATATATATATATATATATATATATATATATATATATATATATATATATATATATATATATATATATATATATATATATATATATATATATATATATATATATATATATATATATATATATATATATATATATATATATATATATATATATAGGTGGCTAGGTCTGGCGAATACGGGGGTCAAAGAACGATTGGCCACTTCTGAGAGGTCAAGTAGCGGTTAATAGTAAAGGGTTAATGTACGGCAGCGTTATCATGGTGAAGGAACCATTCTTCCGATCCCCCGCGCGAGCTCCAACTCACTCTTGTTTCTTCCAAAGTTTCGTCAATCGTAAAACGACGACTCTCGTTGGTTTTTTGGTGGATTTTTTTCAACGTTCTCATTATTACGAGACGTTGAAGGACGCTCAGAACGAGCATGATCTTCAACACTCATGGTACCACGTTTAAAGCGCCCAAACACTCGAAAACATGTGTACGGCTCATAGCATTGTCCTTAAAGCTTGTTGAATCATTTGGTAAGCTATTTCATTGCCGACTTTTCAAGTACGAAGCAAAATTTCAAGCTTACAGTTTGTTCTTTCAAATTTGCCATAATGAGTTCGCAGGCGGAAAGTAACAACACCTGAGAAAAACCAACACTACAATCAGACGTTATCAACTACACTGACGCCACTTGCAAAGCTGGTTTGTGAAGGTCTCTACTTGAGCCATCTAGCTGGAGAACACTACTAAATCATCGCAGGATTGGCATCGCAGATTTATCTATGTAAACTGGTTACAAAATCCTATGTAAATACAGCGATTGGCATCGCTGTACTTACATAGCAATGCTATGAGCACCATTAGTCCGGTTTCTTTTGGGTTTCCCCTCATACACAGACACGTCAAACTTTAAGCCCCTTTTTCTAGTGGCATTGCTGTTAAAAACAAGTAATTGTGACAGTGAAATCAAAACAAGTACGAATGATATTAGACAGAAAACAGGTACAAATAATAGGAGACTTAAAAAAGTTCAAATGATAGTCGACTGAAAATAGATACGAATGACAGTAGGCGTAAAACTAATTCTAACATCTGTTGCAATGCATTAATATATCATCATCCTGCTATAAATACTCGTAATGTTTAAATATCTAAAGGAAAGTATGAAGGTTTCTTTTTTCTGTTATCGTTTTTAATGTTTTGTATTAACTGACGTTTCGCGTTCTCTAAACTGAAAACTTCATTCACATGCATCAACTTTACATCAAAGGATTTAAAACATTATGCAATGCAAACATACAAATTTCTCTTGTCTGCACATTTAATTTGTTTTAAAATCTTTAATAAGTATTATGCGTTTTGTGTAAATACAACCTCTCACATGTCTCGTTTTATTTAATTAGTTTAAATTCGTGGATAAGAATAAATTTAGACTCCAATGAATGTTTTTACTGATTTTTTTCATTAAATGCATCTCCTCGACGATAATTGATTACTTACTACTGAATTAGTTTCTTCTAAATACGCTTATGATGTTTCATCAATAGTATTGTAGATATCACAAAAATTGTTTTTTTTTTTTTTGAAAAAAATATTTTTTTAAAAATACATTTAAATCCATTATTTAATCCACTGCATTATTTTTCGTCTGACTTTAACGAATTTCATGAGTGCAGTCATCGAAATCCGCTTCGGTTGCCACCCCTACTAGCTGCGTCACTGTTTTACGTTAACATATTTATATATTATATCATTTTTTAAATACAGACTTTAGTTTTCCTTTCGTCTAAGTACAATACTTATACATATTCTTCAATCTATAAGTTTGACATGACATCTGGATTTTTATTAAGCAACGTCCAAGTTTTTAATGAAATAGTGAAATTGAATATATATATATATATATATATATATATATATATATATATATATATATATATATATAAAACTAATCGGTTACAGTGAATTTTTGGTAGATGAAGGTAAAAATATTTATTAGAACCTGGAATAGTAATGGTAACTAATAGTGATGAGGGATTTCCAAACGCATTAAGAAACCAAGGACTTAACGTGAAGATTGAATGCCTTAAGCAATAGATGGCAGCACCAATGCAGTTATTTTGTTGAATCAGCAATGATCGAAATTGAGTTTGAGCGGTTTGAGAAAGAGGTGAGAAGAAGTATTATACGGGAAGTATGTAGTATTGAAAACTTCGAGTATAAAAAATAAATATGCTTATACATGATACAAGTCATGTCAGTGTTCACAAGGCCATTTCTGTTTAGAAAGAGGGAAAGTTCCAGAAACATGCTACTTTCCCCGAGAGCCTTGAAGAATCAATTGACCAAGAAGGCATTAAAGAATAAAAACTGACCTGTAAACAAACGAACGATGGAATTGCAAAGCGAACCTTAAAGAGAAACAACTGCAAGAATGTCGACCTTTAGAAAGAAAAGAACGAAACGGTTGCATGATTTGAACGTGCCAGGGAAAAGTACAGTTACTACACTGCAGCACCAACAATATGGAATAGAAAAATACTGGAGAGGAAATAAAATCTGGAGAGCAGTAATTATATTAGTTACTGCACCGTATGAAGTTATGTAATGTTCACATCAGATTATTTTTCTTCATTTTAAAGACGCTTCACCTTTTAAATTTGCTCATATTAAAGTTCTTTAAAGTAACATTCCCTCGTAACCTAGGTTAACAAAAAAACAGTAGAATGCATGTATTGAATCAAATTTTAATAATAAAAATAACAACCGATATCCTTATAGAATAGAGTCTTTTTTGTAAAGTTCTCATAGCAGAATTTGATTTGTGAAATCCATAGTTTGTCATAGTTTAAAATATTAAATTAACGATTTTAAATACTAAAAATAATTCCTGGATACGTTTTGTTCTTCCTGTAGAAAACGAAAAAGGCTTTGCGTTTTAATATTTTTGAAAACGTAATTTATAAGACAAAAATCTCATAAATAATTCACAAAGCTTTCTTATTTTATCCTACAATTTACTTCTTTTTCATTCGTCTTCTAAGTAGCGGAAGTGTTCTCTGTTGTTCGTTGCTCCTCGTCGTTCTTGCTTCCTTAGAAATCCATTCCTCCGGGTAAGAATTTTTCAAATATAGTAAATCAAAGATAACCTGTTTTTCTTTCTTATTCCTCTATTCAACTTCATTTTTTTCATGAAATCAACTAAATCCAGTTAGAATTCAACTGCGCAATGAAGGTTTAAGCTTAAAATTTGTCTGGTAAAATTCTGGTACCGTTTACTTTCTCCAAGCACTATTTGTTTTTACTCCCAAGAGTCAAGAATTGCATTTCATGCACAATTTTGTTCCTTGAAATACATTACAAGCAAATCCAAAGAATTTTAAACCTTGATTCGAGTTTTCCTTCTGATATATGTATATTACAAACATTTTCAATAAATGTTTTAAAATATTTCTAAGATAGGTTAGTGTATATACATATAGCTCTATTATAGGAGAAAAATTTAAACCTCGAGCATATAAATTGCATCAAATAACTGCAATGTTGCCTTTAATACTTATAAAAAATAAAATAAATCGTATTTCAAAACTAAATTACCCATATACAACCTGAGGCTATCGATCCACAGCCGTTACCTGTAGGTACTTTTTATGAAATTCAGCAATGAGCAATTTTAGGACCCAGTGTTGTCTCACGTGGATCACTTTTTTTTAAAATAATAGGCTGCGTTGAGACCTGTCAACCGCAGTTGACCATGGATTGACCAGGTGTGGTCTAATAGAGCTACCAGTTAACGGGTTCTTGCCGAAGGTTCTCTGATAGCTTCAATCATTGACCACAATTTAAGCTGTTTTATAGAACTACGTGATATGTTTGACAAATTCAAATAAATTATTTTTAACCAGCGCGTTGTTCGTCTGCTGTAGTAACCGCGCTTTTACTAAAAGCGTTCGACGGAGCATCGGCTGGTAAAACACCGGTAAATAACCACTGACGTAATTAGCTGTCACGTGATCAACCAACCGTGATCGACCGGTTACTCTACACAAACGCAAGCATATTATTTACTGTGAAACGATGAAAGAATAACATTCTCAACTTAAGGATATTTGTGCTACAGGATTAAATTCACATTCGTCATTTTCTTACTTTTAATCAAACACATAATTTTCAGAAATAGAAATTACTGTTTTTAGGAAAAAGGACATTCAATATTAAACATAAAACAAATTGTTTACAGCCCTTGGAGTTGCACAAAATGGGGGGAAAGCATTATAAATCATAATTTTAAGCTCTTTCTTCATTTCTTTTGTTGCCACTGAAAAGCGGCACGTGACATAAATTTAATTAAATAACTACAAAGAGTTCGCCCATGATAGTATGTGTAGAATAGTATGCGCCTTCTGTCGAGGAAGAATGCAGAAATAATATCTTACGCAAACGTTTTTGGGAAAATCTCAACTGAATGTTCGTAAGGTAACAATCTGAAAACGTCAGAAAAACAGCAGAAGTTTCTTCCATAAGAAAGGAAAAAAAAAAAAAAACACTATTTTTATGATCAAATGTTACAAAAATTAAACATCGGGAATGTTCTTTAAATAAATGCCAACATTAAGGTCAAACTAAGAGATATTACATAAGAATTATGTAAGTTTTTAATATAAAGTAATCTAGTCAGATATTATGAAAGTTTTTCAATTGACCTTTTGCGGCTGGGTTTTATTTTTCTTTCTTTTTTTTCCCATTTCAATATTTTTTTTGTGATTTTGTATCTAAGTGGTTTTGCTTGTTTTTAAGCAAACACAAGTATTTATTCTTGTTCTTCTTAATGCGTTAAATTTAAAGTAATCCTAAGTGTTTACTAATTTTGTAAATTTTGCATTTTAGAATCATTTCCCCCCTTTTTTTAATTAGGTCAATAAACGTTTCGACAGAACTTAGGGACTGCTAATAAAGAATGTCACTTTTTTTTTCAACATTTTCGAACTTTTGCCCACGTTCGTCACAAAGTGTCCCACTTCACCGTACCTCTCCCCCCTTTGCCACATGTTACACTATTTTTTTAAACGTTTTTGAACTCCTGCCCACGTTCGTCACAAAGTGTCACACTTTGCCGTACCCCTTCCCCCCTTTGCCACATGTCATACTATTTCTTTAACATTTTTGAATTCCGGTCCACGTTCGTCACAAAGTGTCACATTTCATCGTACCCCTCCCCCATTTGCCACATGTCACACTATTTTTCGCGATCATATTCCTACATAAATGAGTAATGTTACACTTCTTGGGACCTTATTTCCCCTTGTCACAAACTGTCACAATATCGCGAATCCGCCTGACCCCCCAAAGCGTAACACAATTTTTGGACAGCCCTTCTGGTAAACTTTAAATTTAAATATTTCTTTCTTGGGTTATAAAACTTTTGTATTATAACTGAAAATCACAAGAAGTAAAGAGAGTCTGGGGAAAAAATAATAAAGACATTGGAAAGCGATACTCATTGCACTTTCTTTTTCAACAGAATCTCCAATCTAAATTATTTCACTCCGCTTAGACGTTTCCGAAGATATTTCTCCATTTCCCACCTTTCAAAAAGTTCTAGATACTATTGATAATGATTTCTTCTGAAAACAAAGCCCTCAACAGTTCGACTCGAAAATGTGAAAACGCACTTAATTATGTGTTCCAATCTTCAAGAAAAATGTATTTAGCTTTTGTTTAAAAGCCTTAAATCAAACGCTTAATGCAGCATACATTCCTTACTTTCAGTAAATGGATATTATTTTCGAAATCAATAGAGGATTTTTTGGATAACAATGGAAAACGGTAAAAGAAAAAAGGAAGTAATTCAAGAGTTCGGGAACTATAATTATACTAATATAATTGCTTTTCTTTCATTAAAGAAATTGAATAAAAGGAAAAAATGCCTATCCTTGAATTAAAAATTTGTTCATAAATTTCTTCTGATGAGACATTGTTCCAGTCGTTGTATATCTAAAGGGTCATTGTATAAACGTAATTTAATAAGACTATTATAACCAATTTTTCCACTGCTTACAATGAAAGAAAAAACTAATCACAACAGTTTAAAATTATTACATTAAAAACAAAAAACGAATAAAGATTATGTTTTAACTTCTAGTACTCATAAATTTGTCTTTTATAGGAAACTAAAAAATAAAAAATAATTAATAATCTTATAGTTTTATTGCATAATAATTTGAACAAACATTGCTTTAAATGAGGAAAAACAAATTCGCTTCATCTGCTAATTTTCGACCGTCCTATTTTATGAATCGATCTTTGGCTAGCATGTTTTAATATAAATTTCATATACTAACGTACACAAGTTTTGACAAATGTGTAAGCATTGTTGTTGCAATGATTTTTTACCTATAAATTTGACTAAAAAAAAAAAAAGAGAAACAACAATCCAATTTCATTTCGAAGAGAAATCATTTTCAAATACCTTTTGAAATGTACCTTTTTCCAACACATTACCTGGTATGTAATTTTGAGATGTTCAAACATAACGAGAAGTAGAGCAAAAAAAAAAAAAAAAAAAAAAAAACAGGTTTTATTCCCTTACACATTTTTGCGAGTTTTACTGCCAACTATATTATGGTGACATAGAATTTGCTTGCTCATCTTTGGGTATAAATTTTTCAGAAAAAAAAACTACTTTAAAACTTTTTTCATTTTTTCAGGAAAACTTTTCTATCATTTGTATTTAACTAAAATTATTTAAAGCAGTAAGGATAGGCAAAAACAAAGGACTAAAAATAGAAATATATTGGAAAATCAAAACAATTTTTTCAACCTACATGAACATAACGTTGTACTAGACAAAGAGACAAATGCGTCGAGTTATCGGGATGATCAAGTTATCCAAGTGACGGGTTAACGCGTCTACTTAGGTTTTGTGTCATTAACATTGATCAAGACGGATTGCCCATATTTGTTCCAGTTGAGGAGGTTAAAATTGTTTTCACATAAGTTTAAAAAAAAAGAATACTAGCTTACTTATTTTGAAAATAATTGCCACAAACCGCCCATTTTCAAATCTGATTTCGGGGTGTTCCTGTGACCCGATTTTATCCGGTTTTGGGTAGGTCGTTTTTTTCCAGTTAATGACATAAAAACAGTTGAAAAACCTTCTGTTGCAGTTTTGCCCATGTTAAGGGTATTTTTAACCGCCCAAGGACCCTACAAGATTTGAAACCAAAATCCAAGAAGAATTTCCCAACATAACACCTGCTATTCTAGCGAGAGTTATGGCAAACGCCAGAAATCGGTTTACTTAGTGTATGGAAAATAAGATTTGGGTTGTTTCCGAAATTTTATTTATTTTTGATTTTTTAAACCATGCTTAAGAACACAGGAGTTAACATTTTTTTGAAAATAATTTGAAAAAGTTTGATATTTTTTAACCGTTATTTGAATCGGTGAGCACATTCATTTTTTTATACTTCTGCACATGACATCCCAAGTGATGAAATGCCATTCACTGATGCCATTAGTACAGATCGCAACATTTAACTGTCTTCTTTACTCACATGTACTGGCAACGATATGGTTGATAGAAAGCGTAGAGTGAAATATTTATTTTGCTTCTTTCTTATCATAATCGGGAAACGCGGTAGACAGTATACATAAGCATTCAGCACACCAATGGAGTGACGCGCCTAAGTTCATAACTTGTAACGCCATAAATACCACGATTTTTTTCCACAATCGGATATTTAAAAAAAATAATAATTAAAAGTTATACGTTGGGAAATGAAAGTTTTTTTTTTTTCACTCCATGTTATTATTATTATGCTTATTCTATCAGTTTCAGTGACTAAAAGTAGTATTTTTGACTGAAGGAAAAAAACCCTTTTACTAATAACTACCGCGAGAAACACAGTAATTGCTCGTTATGAGCGATTCTAGCCAGTTCCGACAAAGGTGATTAATTTGCTTTAGACTGTCTTATTGTGTCTTTCATTATTGTTTAAAATAAATATTCACGGCCAGAAAACGATTGTCATTTTCAGCCGTGACTTCAAAAACTGTTTGAAGTTGTTCTGAGTGCGCAAAAGCTATTTAATTGTTGAGAGTTTTTTAGCTTTAATATTCTTTACATTTGTTGCCACCGTCGTCACTTCCATTGTTTGGTAAGCCTGTATTACGTTTACTTTTAATTAGAATATCTTTAAAGTAGGCATTTCAGTCGTGATGATATTGACCGTTAAGAAATATATACTTTTGGAAAGCTTCAATATCCTACAAACTTGGGGGAAAAAAAACCATTGGCACTTGTTCTCGGGACTCAAACTAGTCACTAACTTTTGGTTGACATCATAATGTTAAAAGATATATTCCAGGAAAGGGTGCACTGTAAAAAAATATCCCGAAACGAAAATAACGGGCAGCTAATATGCGAATTTCTACCAGTAACATATTAAGCAGAAACATAAAAGTTTCTTATGAATAGTTAGTAACTTTTCTAAAATTTACCCGAAATCTTTCTGAAGAACTTAAAACCCTTCACAGTAAAAGCTCATGTTTCTGAATTAAATCAGAAACCTTTAGAGAAAGCTTATTAGATATATTTATGGTAATTGCTTGGTACCATCCCAATTTTCCAGGAAAGCATCCATAGCAAATGTTAAAAAAGAAGTTAAAGCTTTATTGTTTACGAGAATTTTACTTGAAGTTTACTTTTGTCTGTTACTTCGTAAAAAAATGTCTTATTACGTCATTATTAAAGTTGTGCTTTTTCAGAGCTCGTACACTAATATACAGTTCTTTACCTCTTTAGTTCAGGGTAGAAATGTATATCTTTAGTTTTTATAGATTGCATTTTTTAAAAATTTCTCAAGGGTCTGCTGTATCTGAAACATATTCGTGAAATACAATTTAATCTGCAAATCATTTTTTCGATAAATAACGACTGGGAAATGTCAACATTTTTTAAAATGTTGAACAGGTAGTGCTTCAAAGAGATATCGCATAAGAAACTATATAAAAACTGTTGCTTATGCTGCTAAAATCCAGTGCACAAAATAAACAGACAAAATGTTCAAAACAATAAATTTTAATCAAAACATAATGAATTATTTTTCAAAAATTATAATTTCGTTAATGTAAACACTTCAGTCAAAAATTCTAAAATATATTACTGACTGAAGAATGTTTAACTCAGTTCTTTATATGAAACTACATCTCTCTTAGTGAGTCGGTTTTTCATCCTGCAAAAAAAAAAAAAAAAAAAAAAAAAAAAAAAAAAAAAAGAGAACAACTCTTAAGAAAGGTTTAAATCGTACTTGCAATGAAAAAGTATGTTGATAATGAAGCAACTTAAAGAATGGCGCGGAATGAGAGTTTCATCAGCGATATAACATCTATGAGGTAAGATGTATGTATTTAATACGTACTTTTTAAAAAGAGTAAAATGAAATATAGTAAAAAAGTATACAATAAATGTATACAATCAAAATGCTTTTGAATATAAAATGCCATTTATTATTATTTTTTTTCCTAAGAACAACTAAAATCTTGATTTTATAAATAAATGTTTGGAAATTTTCCTTTTTATTAATACTGGCTAGCAATTACTTGTTTTCACTACAAAGTAATGGTATAGAAAGTATAATGTCTGAGAAAAGTATTCCACATAAGTTTCACGGTTACTTTTTAGCCTACGTTCTAAGTAAAAGTCAGAGAAAGAAGAAAAAAGCATAAAAGAAGGCTTAATGCATCTTAAAAATAGCGCGAAAATAAAAAAAATAATAAAAAAAGGTCAAAAATAAATAAACTAACAAAGTAGTAAAAAATTTAAAATTAGAAAATAGAGTATTGAGATGGGAAAATATAACTGTCAGTCTATCGATTTGTATATCTGCCCCTCCCCCCCACCTCCCAATAAATTTTGTATGAATAGTCCGATTCGAACTTTTTTTTATTATTTTTTTTGAAAGATCTCGGCGAAGACACTTCATTCCCGTATTTATTATTTTTTTTATTTGAAAGAGTTTTCGTTCATTTTTGAACAGTTCAAAGAAAAATCTTAACATTAGCGTCTTCTTGGAAATTCAAGGCAAATATGCAAACTTAGAGGCGAATTTCCTTCAAGCAAACTTTGTAGAACAGTTCTTTTGAACAAGAGCATGTATAGAAAATGTCTTTTAGATTTAAACAATTTTTCATTTAATTTTGGACAGTTCAAGTTCCTTAACATTAGCGCCTATGGCGAAACTAAACGTTACTATTGATCTCGAACTTAAAGGCGGATTTACTTCAAATAAATTTTGTTGGAAATAGCTCTCGATGACCTATCGACTCCAGATCTGTTACCCCAAAAAAAGATTATCTCAGACTCCGAAGTCATGTTTTTTACTTTGAGGTAACTATTGTTGATATGATTAGTTTCTTATTATTCATGCAAAAGTTTTAACTTATGTATTCAGTGTTTGGAGGGAAAATCCGGAGTAATTTATGTGTCTATATAAAGATACCGCAGACGATTTTTTTTTAATAATGAAAATCATTTCTCTTTACGTTGACATTTTGTTGTTTTTAATTTATTTTGAAAGTAAATGTATTAATTTTAATTATTATTATTTTTTGGCAGCAGGAGAAAAACAAACGTTTTTCTTTTTCGACAAAATGTATTTTTTTTTTATTGAGAGATAATTTTAATAATAATGAGATATTTAATAATAAGATCATTTATTTATATTTAATTATAAAGTTTTAATAATAAGATATTTTTAATGAAAAAAATATACTAGCTGCTTTGTTTAAAAGGTGCTAATTCTTTATTTGTTTGTTTATTTATTTTTACGCATCTATTTCTTCAGATAAGCGACGCATACTTTTTTTTATAGAAATCTGGTTAAAATGTTTAAAAAATACGTTTGAAATAAGTTGCGATTTTAGTTAATTTTGAGAATATTGATCAGACTCTAGAATGTCGACATTGGTATACGGGAAAGTCGGCTCGTTTTGTTTTGGACGGAACTTCTAGTTAGTTATAGCATTCTAAAGTCATTTTAAATAGCTTCCCAGTGATGTCTGCTGGCGCGTACGCAGAGTGTATGTGTCATTAACTCCACAGTTTACCGAATGTTTCGCTAAGGCACCATACTACAGTTACCCAGCCGATTACCCAACGAAACGAACTCCGATGAACTATCGAGCCGATCCTTTCAACCATCGAAAATGCCACTCCCTTCATTAGTTCGTCAAATACCAACATTTTTATCAGTAGGGACAGGCACTATCGGCTCAATTTAATTAACTATCGCCCATTGGGAACAGAGGTGCCCGCCATCTGCTCGGAAACTGGGCCTTAAAATTACACATAAACCTCCCTGCACGGCATTACACACAAATACAAGCATATATATATATATATATATATATATATATATATATATATATATATATATATATATATATATATATATATATATATATATATATATATATATATATATATATATATATATATATATATATATATATATATATATATATATGTGTGTGTGTGTGTGTGTGTATGTATAACATGTATGTATATGCGTGTGTGCATATATTAGATGGATATTGCTTACCTTTTAAACCATTTTTCTAATTTAATTTTCCATGAAACTCTTTTTGGTTTGATTTCAACTGCATTCATTTTCGTGCTTCTTTCTCTTTCAACTGCTAGCCTGTCCAATGACCAATGTCTAACGTTTACAATTCCATCAACACCACATGTCGCAATGCTATTTTCGACTTTTAGTGCCTTCATTTGCGGATAGCATTG
>NC_072731.1:205588367-205686156 GCF_026930045.1 Uloborus diversus
AAGTCGGCACGGGTTCCCGTTATTTAATTGCAATGGAACTTTTTTCTCATGTTTCTGAGGTGAAATGGAAAAAATTTGGAGGGTATGCGTATTCGATTTCACAAATTTTTTTTTCGCCATTATATCTTGAGACACCCTAATATATATATATATATATATATATATATATATATATATATATATATATATATATATATATATATATATATATATATATATATATATATATATATATATATATATATATATATATATATATATATATATATATATATATATATATATATATATATATATATATATGTGTGTGTGTGTGTGTGTGTGTATGTATAACATGTATGTATATGCGTGTGTGCATATATTAGATGGATATTGCTTACCTTTTGAACCATTTTTCTAATTTAATTTTCCATGAAACTCTTTTTGGTTTGATTTCAACTGCATTCATTTTCGTGCTTATTTCTCTTTCAACTGCTAGCCTGTCCAATGACCAATGTCTAACGTTTACAATTACATCAACACCACATGTCGCAATGCTATTTTCGACTTTTAGTGCCTTCATTTGCGGATAGCATTGAACTTCACGTTCATAGTCAATTTTTCTTTCAGCTGCATTTTTGTGTACTTCGTCATTTTCTTCTTCTTTGCAATCTCTTTCGATTTCTGTTTTCATGATTATTTCTCGTTCAGCTGCTTGCCTTTCCAATGGCCAATGTCTAATGCTTACTATTCCATCAACACCACCTGTCGCAATTCTATTTTCGACTTTTAGTGCCTCTATTTGCGTATAGCTTTGAACTTCACGTTCATAGTCAATTTTTCTTACAGCTGTATGTTTGTGTATTTCGTCATTTTCTTCTTTGCAATATCTTTCATAGGGTCTGGTGGGGTAAAGTGGTCATAAAATCGTAGGTTTTCAACTTAGGTGGAAGATAAATGCAACAAATTCTTTAAAAACTTCAACTTTTTTTCTTGTTATTTTACATTGCATTATTAAAGAACACGGTACATTAAATTTTAGGAAGAAAAATATTAATTTTATTAGTTTTATAGAATTTTCTTTTCCCTATGTTTTTATGACCACTTTACCCCATGGGGTGGGGGAAAGTGGTCATAGCATGGGGTAAAGTGGTCATAGTTAAAAATAGATGCAAAACCATTATAAAGAACCCTAATACTTGTATATTTCAGTTGTTTTTATAGTTACAAGTATATTCACGAGTATATGCGTGTATACAAGAATATATACATGTCGTGTTATACACGAGTAAACACGTTCCTATATGAGTAGATACATGTATAAATCAGATACATTCATGCACGTGCCTACTCAAGTATATACGTGTATATACGGGTATATAAGCATGTATACGTGATTACCTACAGGAGTTTATACATGTCTAAATGAGTACGTAGGTGTCACATGTATATACGTGCCACATATATGTGAGTGTCACTTGTATATACGAGTATATACGCGTATAAACGAACATCATATGCGCGTATGCACTTGTATCTCGAGAAAATACGTGCATACTTGAGTATATATGTGTATAGTAGACGTATATACGCATATGTAAGTGTACATACATACATATGCGGGTATACACGAGTTAATTCGTGGATCCATCCAGTGCGTCTTTGGTATGTGTCTACTCACGTATATATAATATGGAAGCACGAGTATATACGCTTATATACATGTCGGCTTACAGAGTGAATCTAAGCTCTTGGACAAAAATCAAAGGGGTGTGAGAGGGGAGGATAAGAAGCAAAGAATCATATGGAAATTATAATCACTGACGCGCTACATGCACACAAAGCCAGAAAGTGATGGATGCAAAGCAGGGCACAAATTTGTTGCTCAAAAGTGATTTTACGTAACATTTTAGTTTTTAAGAAATATTTAGAGCAGTTTTTGAAAGTTTCGATCTGTAGTAGCTCTAATACACGCTACGCAACAAAGGCGCAGCGGCTGATGAAAGTTTTTCAAAAGTCTCGTTATTGCAACAGAGAGGGATCTGTGAATGCGACGCATGTATTACAGCTGAAGGCCGCAAATTTCATCAATCGCTTTAAAACTTTCTTAAGTCCTAAAATGTTGTGTAAAATTGTATTTGTGTAACATATATATATATATAAATTTGTGACTTCTTTTGCATCCATCAATTTCTCATTTTGCGTGCATGTAGCGCGTCAGCATTGTGTTTGTGACCATATGTTCCTTATTGATTCTTCCTTCTTATCCTCTCCTCTAACACCTTTTAATAATTTGCTCAAGAATGTAAACTCAGCCTATATACTTAAAATACACCACCAGCTCAGTTATTCCATCAGTTTCGTTCTTTTTAGCACTCATCAGCCCGGAATAGGAATCACATGAGCTGGTGGCGAAGAGCTGGTAGTGTATTTTAAGTATTTCTGCCTTAGCCCTGGCTTAGGGCGGTAACTTACTACAAAATCACCCTATATACTTTTATATCATATGCTTGTATGTAAGTGTCTACTCGAGTACGTACGCGTATAGACGTGTCTACCTGAGTACATAAGTGTTCTTATATATACGTGTTTACGAGTGTAAGCAAGCATATACGTGTATAGTAGAATGTATGGCTGTATGGATAAAAAATACTTGCAGATACCCATATACGTATTTATTGGCGCATTTATGTGAATATGTCTATGTACATGTCTACACGAGTATATATTCGTATATATACGCATATACTCGTATATTTAACCCCGTTTACTGTAAAAACAATACATATTAAGTAAAATTAGTATTTAATTTGTATCTGCCTCCTACCTAAAGATTAAGTGACATTAGAAGAACAATATTCGTTAAGCCTAATATTATGACCACTTTACCCCATCTTACTTAAATTGTTCTAAAAAATTATCTAAAATAAATTCAGCTAACTGCTAATTAGTAAGAGTTCTTGAGACATGTAGGAAGCTTCCTGTACAGTCAATCTGTTCCTAATTCTATCAAACAAAATTTCCAAAGGATGTTAAAATAGGTGTTTAGATTTTAAAATTTTTCATGTTCACGCAAAATATTTTTTTTTACCGAATAAAATTTTGCCATTGTAAAATATTGTATTCAAAATGTAGTTTCTAACTGCCTTACTCTAAAATAAAATTTTCACATTCACTCAAACATTCATTTCCAAGCTATAACCATTTATTTGACGTATGACCACTTTACCCCATTGACCACTTTCCCCCACCAGACCCTATTCTTTTTTCATGCTTATTTCTTGTTCAGCTGCTTGCCTTTCCAATGACCAATGTTTAACGTTTACGATTCCATCAACACCACATGTCGCAATGCTATTTTCGACTTTAAGTGCCTTTATTTGCGGATAGCTTTGAACTTCACGTTCATAGTCAATTTTTCTTTCAGCTGCGTCTTTGTGTACTTCGTCATTTTCTTCTTCTTTGCAATTTCTTTCATATTCTTTTTTCATGTTTATTTCCTT
The DNA here is from genome assembly GCF_026930045.1 of Uloborus diversus. Taxonomy (NCBI): domain Eukaryota; kingdom Metazoa; phylum Arthropoda; class Arachnida; order Araneae; family Uloboridae; genus Uloborus; species Uloborus diversus. The sequence continues at coordinate 205,591,850 of NC_072731.1, forward strand.
TTCAGCTGCTTGTCTTTCCAATGGCCAATGTCTAACGTTTACGATTCCATCAACACCACAGGTCGCAAAGCTAGTTTCGACTAATAGGGCCTTCATTTGCGGATAGCATTGAACTTCACTTGCATAGTCAATTTTTCTTTCAGCTATGTCTTTGTGTACTTCGCCATTTTCTTCTTTGAAATCTCTTTTTTGTTCTATTTTCATGCATATTTCTCGTTCAGCTGCTTGCTTTTCCAATGGCCAATGTCTAACGCTTACCATTCCATCAACGCCACCTGTCGCAATTCTATTTTCGACTTTTAGTGCCTTCATTTGCGCATAGCTTTGAACTTCACTTTTATAGTCAATTTTTCTTTCAGCTGCGTCTTTGTGTTTTTCGTCATTTTCATCTTCTTTGCAATCTCTTTCATATTCTTTTTTCATGCTTATTTCTTGTTCAGCTGCTTGCCTTTCAAATGACCAATGTCTAACGCTTACGATTCCATCAACACTACATGTCGCAATGCTATTTTCGACTTTTAGTGCCTTTATTTGTGGATAGCTTTGAACTTCACGTTCATAGTCAATTTTTCTTTCAGCTGCGTCTTTGTGTACTTCGTCAATTTCTTCTTCTTTGCAATTTCTTTCACATTCTTTTTTCATGCTTATTTCCTTTTCAGCTGTTCGTCTTTCCAATAACCAATGTCTAACGTTTACGATTCCATTAACACCACATGCCGCAAAGCTAGTTTCGACTAATAGGGCCTTCATTTGCGGATAGCATTGAACTTCACTTTCATAGACAATTTTTCTTTCAGCTATGTCTTTGTGTACTTCGTGATTTTTTTCTTCTTTGCAATCTCTTTCTTGTTCTATTTTCATGCATATTTCTCGTTCAGCTGTTTGCTTGTCCAATGGCCAATGTCTAACGCTTACCATTCCATCAACGTCACCTGTCGCAATTCTATTTTCGACTTTTAGTGCCTTCATTTGCGGATAGGTTTGAACTTCACGTTCATAGTCAATTTTTCTTTCAGCTGCATTTTTGTGTACTTCGTCATTTTCTTCTTCTTTGCAATCTCTTTCGAGTTCTGTTTTCATGATTATTTCTCGTTCAGCTGCTTGCCTTTCCAATGGCCAATGTCTAATGCTTACTATTCCATCAACGCCACCTGTCGCAATTCTATTTTCGACTTTTAGTGCCTTCATTTGCACATAGCTTTGAACTTCACTTTTATAGTCAATTTTTCTTTCAGCTGCGTCTTTGTGTTTTTCGTCATTTTCTTCTTCTTTGCAATCTCTTTCATATTCTTTTTTCATGCTTATTTCTTGTTCAGCTGCTTGCCTTTCAAATGACCAATGTCTAACGCTTACGATTCCATCAACACTACATGTCGCAATGCTATTTTCGAGTTTTAGTGCCTTCATTTGTGGATAGCTTTGAACTTCACGTTCATAGTCAATTTTTCTTTCAGCTGCGTCTTTGTGTACTTCGTCAATTTCTTCTTCTTTGCAATTTCTTTCACATTCTTTTTTCATGCTTATTTCCTTTTCAGCTGTTCGTCTTTCCAATAACCAATGTGTAATGTTTACGATTCCATTAACACCACATGTCGCAAAGATAGTTTCGACTAATAGGGCCTTCATTTGCGGATAGCATTGAACTTCACTTTCATAGACAATTTTTCTTTCAGCTATGTCTTTGTGTACTTCGTGATTTTTTTCTTCTTTGCAATCTCTTTCTTGTTCTATTTTCATGCATATTTCTCGTTCAGCTGCTTGCTTGTCCAATGGCCAATGTCTAACGCTTACCATGCCATCAACGTCACCTGTCGCAATTCTATTTTCGACTTTTAGTGCCTTCATTTGCACATAGCTTTGAACTTCACTTTTATAGTCAATTTTTCTTTCAGCTGCGTCTTTGTGTTTTTCGTCATATTCTTCTTTGCAATCTCTTTCGAGTTCTGTTTTTATGCTTTTTTCTCGTTCATCTGCTTGCCTCTCCAATGTCCAATGTCTAACATTGACAATTCCATTAACACCATCTGTCGCAATGCTATTTTCGACTTTTAGTGACTTCATTTGTAGATAGCTTTGAACTTCACTTATATTGTCACCATTTCGTTCAGCTGCGGCAGTACGTACTTCGTCATTTTTTTTCTTCTTTGCAATCGCTTTCATATTCTATTTTCATGCTTACTTCTCGTTCAGCTACTTGCCTGTCCAATGGCCAATGTTTAACGTTCACAATTCCTTTAACATCACCTCCCGGAATGCTATTTTCAACTTTTACTGCCTTCATTTGTGGACAGCATTGAACTTTACTTTTATAGCCATTTTTTCTTTCAGCTGCCTCGTTACGTACTTCATCATTTTCTTCTTTGCTTATTCTTTCATGTTCTATTTCAAGGGTCTTTCCCACATTTAGTTCCATTATTTTCATATCAAATTCGTCCATCTGAATGTCAGGAACTCTCAGACTATCAAATGTTACGACATGATCTGTATGACCAATGTATTCTTTTGTACATGACCACCTGTAGAAATAACATGCATGAGAAACGTTCACATACTCGTATCGCGATCGTTTTTATTTTCAAACAATTCTGGGAGAAATATTTAGCTATATCCTTCCGTTTTTCATTTTTGTTACAACGTATTTCGTTGTTTTTTGTTTCCTTTTTGCATCAAACATTTAAAGCTTACGTGATTAAATTCAATAATATATGCACAGGCACATAAGCAGAGTAGTCCGAAATTGGGCATACTTCCTTTCATTTTGTCAGTTACGGTTAAATGTTTGTTATGCACGATTACTTTGAAGTCTTGAAAGATGGAAAAACACAAACTATTTCGTAAAACAGCTGAATTCTGTGCAATTTTTATCCGGATGATTTGTTTAGTTTCAAAGATTTGGATGTTTTTTGCCGCAAACGATTAGCGATAACAAGGCGAAAAATTCAGCTTTGTTACGACATGGACGGTGTTTGGCAGATGTTTTTGACTCTCAAGATTTTAAGTGAAGGTACGTGTGCATGAACAAAATGCACCTAAAGAAAACAAAGTGTTAAAAATAAAAGAGGGTGCGCCCACTTTCGGATCACAATGTTTCAGCTTGTATGTGTGAGTATATACAGGGTGCTCTGTTTTAACTTACAAGACCTTTATTTTCGCTACCGTTAGTCCTAGATGTATACTTTCAATTGCAAAAATGTTCAAAACCAGATGCATGTTTAAAATGTTGAAAGTTTAAGGTAAAAATAAAAATGAGTCAAAAAATACAAAATTTATCTCTTTTTACGGGCCCCAGGTCCCCAAACTAATGTTTAGGGAAATAACCTCCATTGAAAACTATTACTGACACATAAAACTTAACATTTGTGCGACCAAAACTCAAGAAGATATTCCAGTTCAAAGTTTTAAGGGACCATACAGAAGATGAGATTGATATTTATTGCTCTTTCAGAAGAATGACAGGTCGTCAAAGTGATAAAAACAAGGTATTTATATTTTTCAATGCTATTCGAAAATAAATGCAAATGTTATGCCGTGATACGCAAAAATATTCTAGAAAACCACGAACAATTTGAAAAGGCACATTCTATGAACCTAAATAATTTTAAACTCTTGTTATCTGCTATATTTCCCCCCAAAAGGTGTTAGTGACGGCGAATGAAAAGTGATGTAAGTCACAAAACGCTGCATTTCATATCTCGGTGAGTTTTGGTCGTACTAATATCAAACATTTTGTGTTGGAATTATTTTCCAATGGAGATTATTTCCCTAAATATTAGTTAGGGGACATGAGACTCGTATAAAAAGTTAAATTTTGTATTTTTGACTTATTTTTATTTTTACTTTAAACGTTCAATATGTAAACATCAAAGAAAAAGAACATCAAAGCTATATGAAAATACAACTGCTGAATAAATCTAGTATTGCTCAACATTGCTGGAATTCGAATCCCTTTTTTGATTTTAACTCTTATCAAATTATCCAAAAATGCACCAATTCGTTGCATTTTAATTTTTGAGAATGTTTCCACTTTCTGAGGAAGCGGTCTAATGTAATTAACGATCTTACAGCAATTCCGTATTTTTATTCTGTGTGGACTCCATTTTAAAATTTGGTTTAGTTTTTCAATTATTTTTATGAAAATGTGTGTACATTTCTTCCTTCATTTTATTTTATTTTATTTTTTATTATTATTTTTTGCTTTCTTATTTCGTTTTGTGATCAACTAATTCCAATTTTTTTATCCTTCACTCTATTTTTTCTGCATTTTTCCATTTGTTACATTGCTTCCGTACATATTTTTGCCGTCGGTAAATTTAATGCTTATTTATTCGGAGTGGTTTCATTTTTCGACAATTTGCATTGTTTATGGGATTTCTTAGAAATGTATTACCTAACGGTTTTTCCCTGATGTATTTATATAATAAATTTCGGCTCCAGGTGTAATTCTGTCTTTTTTGCTTTGTTAACGTCAATTTTTTCATATTTATACTGTATCCTGTTCCACCCTGTTTTTTTCCTCGGATGACTTTTCATCCAAAAGCTCTCACTTCTTTGCATTGGAAAAAGTGTTCCTTGTAACACCAAAACACATGTCTGCAGTAATTTGTAATTTTTGTGCTTTAAAACGTTGGTTAATTGATTCATTTAATTTTCAGCACAAAGGTATTTATTCGTTATGAGTAAACAAGTTTATGATTTGATTTTTTCATCAGTGATAGATGAAGCACTATAATTACATTTTTTTTTATTTCTTTCAAAAACTACTAAAAAGTCATAAAGTTTAATGTTCACTTGGATAACTTTGTCACATTCCAACATAGTCTTAACGAGAGAAGTTATCCGTCTCGATATTAATCCGTAAAAGAGTGCGATCATTTTATTAAATTTGTGGATTTAAAGAATATTATCCTCGGTGAGTGAAATGTCCTATTCTTTATTCTTTACTAATAATAAAGCAGAAAGTCTCTCTGTCCGGAGGATGTCTGGATGTCTGTGACGCGCATAGCGCCTAAACCGTTCGGCCGATTCTCATGAAATTTGGCCCAAAGTTAGTATGTAGCATGGGGTGTGCACGTCGAAGCGATTTTTCGAAAATTCGATGTGGTTCTTTTTTATTCCAATTTTAAGAAAAAAAAACTATCATAAAATACGAAATTATCATAACGTGGAACTGTAACATGGGCACAAGCCAATTGGCGAGATACGAAATTATCATAACGTGGAACTGTAACGTCGGTACAAGCCAATTGGCGAGAAAATTCACCATACATTATTTGTAAATATACAAGCGAACCAAAAGACCTTTAATTTTTCTATTACGGGCGAAGCCGTGCGGGTGCCACTAGTACTAAATAAAAGAATCAAGGTCAGAAAATGTATAAGGAGAAATTACTTACATTTCGATGGGTTCATCTGGATCAGAATCCATAATTCCTTCATAGTACCCACAGACGCACTTCTCCATTTTACAACCCTGAAAAAAACAGGGACTAAAGGTCTTGGAAACTCAAACAAATTTTCTAGATTTCTAGAATAAGCGATTCCTTATTGCTGTTATTATTAAGATTTAAATTTTTCCATCCAAGACATTTTGAATGCATTTCTCAAATACGATAAAAACAAATTAACTGTTACTTTTGTTAAAACAAGGGGGAGGGTGAAGTTTTTAAAATTATTTTTTATGTTTTAATCTTTGGGTGTTACATAAACTTATTTCAGAAACAACTCAGGATTTTTTTTCTTTCGAAAGCTTAAGAAAGAAAAGCACTGACTTTTTAACTATAGCTTAGCACTATTTCAGGAATTTGCACAGAAGAAAATACCGTTTTCATTTACGTACTGATATTGATTCCGCTGGGTGCAGCCGCATCAAAACAGCTTAGACAATTTGGTTATTAAAGTAAGACAAAACAACGTTAGACATCCGACAAATCTCTTTTCATCCATAAGCTCATTATTTTTTGCATTGAAAAAGGCGTTCCCTGTAACGCCGAAACACGTGTCTGCTGTAATTTGCAAATTTGTGCTTCATCTAACGCTGTTTTGTCTTACTTTACTGTTCAGCACAAAAGTATTTATTTATCTTAATTTGGTTATTACTTCGACTCATGAGTGAAATTATCTATATGTTCGAATTAATCGCACATATGGGAAAATAATTTCATTTTACTGTTTTTAATACTATTTATAAAATTCCTTTAATTACTTACTTTAATCAATCGCTGAGTGTTTAATGAAGACTTAACATCAAAAAAAGCAGCTCCCTAAAACTGCAGCAAAAATGTTTTACGGTTTATTATCTTAGAAATTCCCTGCAACAGTGATTGCTGCAACAATAGCTTCGAATAATGAAAGATGATACTAACATCACACATTGTTAACAGGCTGCAGTATAAATTAGTATTGTTGCAACGCATTGTTAAATTTATACTCGAATTGAGCAGGTGGCATAGTCCATGGTAATCCAGGCAGGGGGGGGGGTGGCGGTACCGTCATAGACTCAGAGGTTTTTGGATTTAACGCATGTTAAAATTATTAAAAAGGTAATTTAAAGATTTGCCCCCCCCCCCTCAAAAAAAATGTGTTCGAAGAAGCAACGCGCGAAAAATGACAACCTGGATGCCATTTTCGCTTGCAATTTTCGACAAAAATATCAAACTGCATTGTCCTTGGAACGGTGAATATTTTGTTGCGGTTTCTTGTATTTGAAAGATACTGTAAAAGCGGTGTGACCTCAGTTTGGCCGACATGAACTTTTCCTTCTGTTTTTCAGTTTCAGTTTTACCTTCTGACACATGAAAGGGAGGAGGAAATTTTAAATATCGATGAAACTGGGGATAAGCCGTAAAAGACGAAATTTCGTGAACCGTAATTTTCACGAAAATGCACATAAATTTCAGTGAGTTTGTGTGCTAGAAATCTCACGACATTTATACGAACAGAACTGAAAGTTGTGAGAAAAAATTTGCGAAGCTAAAATATTCGCGAAAATTGCGAAAATTAAAACCTCGCATATAAAAGTGCATTTTACAGTAAGGAAAAAAAGAGTGTTGTACATCGGGATACTTTTAATATTTTAATTTTTAACGTCAATTATTTAAAACAAATTTAAAATTTAAAAGTCCCATTAAACCGCCCCAACATATTTCTATGCATCATATTTTTTTGAAAATTCAGACAGTTTGAAAATAAAATATTGCCAACCATTTAAAGTAAGAGTTCCAAGCTGTCCTAAGGTACAATATCCCGTTTTACCTTGGGATACAGACTGTTGAACCTTGGGAAACTCTTCATGACTCTTGAAAAAGCCATATACTTGAACCAATTTTGCACCAAAAAAAAAAAATCATGGTAATGAATTAAATTATGAATAATGAATTAATGAATTATTATCGAACATGAAATGTGTTTAAAAGACTGCATAGAATTAGAACATTGTTCCATGTTCCTAAACATATCTTAATCGTTAAGAACCATGCATATATTGTACCTTAAAACGTGTTCTAATTTATACTATAATAACTGTTCCAAGGTACAATCACCACGTGGTATAAGAAAAACCAAAATAGTGGACAATCTAGGAACAATACCAATATTTTCTCTTAAAAAATATTGAAAGTACTTCTCTTTTATAACAATACTAGTGGTATCCGCACGGCTTTGACCGTAATAGAAAAATTAAAAGATCTTTTGGTTCGCCTGTATATTTACAAATAATGTATGGTGAATTTTCTCGCCAATTGGCTTGTGCCCATGCTACGGTTCCACGTTATGATAATTTCGTATCTCGCCAATTGGCTTGTATCCATGTTACCATTTCACGTTATGATAATTTCGTATCTCGCCAAATGGCTTGTGCCCATGTTACAGTTCCACGTTATGATAATTTCGTAATTTACTCGTCCATCTTATTATGATATATTTGTTTCTTAAAATTGGAATAGAAAAAGAACCACATCGATTTTTTGAAAAATCGCTTCGGGGTGCACACTCCCATGCTACAAACTAACTTTGTACCAAATTTCATGAAAATCGGTCGAACGGTCTAGGCGCTATGCGCGTCACAGACATCCTACAGACATCCTCCAGACATCCTCCGGACAGAGAGACTTTCAGCTTTATTATTAGTAAAGAAGATAAAGATAAAGATTCGTTCTCATTTTATTAAATTTCTGTGAAAAATGGGCTTAAAATTGGAATAGAAAAAGAACAAAATCGAATTTTCGAAAAACAGCTTCTAGGTGCACACTTTCATGCTACAAACTAACTTCGTGCCAAATTTCATGAAAATCGGCCGAACGGTCTAGGCGCTATGCGCGTCACAGACATCCTACAGACATCCAGACATCCTCCGGAAAGAGAGACTTTCAGCTTTATTATTAGTAAAGAAGAAAAGAAAAGAAGAAAGATAAAGAAGTAAAGAAAAGAAAGATAATTTTCCGAACAAATTCTTTCCCATTTTATTAAATTGCTGTGAAAAATGGACTTAAAATTGGAATAGAGAAAGAACAAAATCGAATTTTCGAAAAATCGCTTCGAGGTGCACACCCCCATGCTACAAACTAACTTTGTGCCAAATTTCATGAAAATCGGCCGAACGGTCTAGGCGCTATGCGCGTCTCAGACATCCTACAGACATCCAGACATCCTCCGGACAGAGAGTTTCAGCTTTATTATTAGTAACTAGTGATACCCGCACGGCTTTGCCCGTAATAGAAAAATCAAAAGGTCTTTTGGTCCGCCTGTATATTTACAAATAATGTATGGTGAATTTTCTCGCCAGTTGCCTTGTACCCATGTTACGGTTCCACGTTATGATAATTTCGTATCTCGTCAGTTGGCTTGTGCCCATGTTACGGTTCCACGTTATGATAATTTCGTAATTTACTCGTCCATCTTATGATATTTTTTTTTCTTAAAATTGGAATAGAAAAAGAACCACATCGAATTTTCGAAAAATCGCTTCGAGGTGCACAAACCCATGCTACATACTAACTTTGCCAAATTTCATGAAAATCGGCCGAACGGTTTAGGCGCTATGCGCGTCACAGACATCCTACAGACATCCCCCGGACAGAGAGACTTTCAGCTTTATTATTAGTAAAGAAGATAAGTACTGAACGGCTTCTTTTAATGCAGTTCTAACAAAATTCAATAACCCGAGACTGCACTTCGCCCTCTTTTAAGTCTTAGCCAAGTTAGAGTGCTGTATCCGAGCTGAACGCGAAACACGCAATAAAGAAGTGAAGCAAATTTTCACACTGGTGGCTAAAAATATTTTTTGCAACAGGAAAAAGTCTACAAATTTTTAGAAATTCAAGAAACATTTTTGCAAACTTGACAAAAATAATCTATGGAATTTTCTTACAGTGTAAGCTAAGTTGGAAGTCAAAATTAATAAATAAATAACAAAAAATATTGTATTGTTTTAAGTCAAGTAATTTCACAATAGATTAAAAATTATAACAAAAAAAGTTGTTTTTCTCGTTAAATCCGAGTTCTCGTTCACCCTAGAGTAGTCGCGCTTCGGTCGTTTCCCCGCCCTTTGTCAGATATTTCGCTCTATCCCACCACCCCTTATTCTAATAATGGGACCCATCTGTGCAGCTGAAGGTCAGACTCTCCCCAGCCCACACACTTAGTTCTGAGAATTGTCTTCGGTATTTCAAGGTTGCATAGCTTTTGGAAATGTATGTTGGTCATTTAGACCAATAGCGCACCATCCTGGTCTGCCCGGCACTTCCTTTCTTTTGCTTTCGTCTCACGAATCGCTACGGCGGGGAAAAGACCGAAGCGCGAGCACTAGTGTAAGAAAAGTAGACGCGACTTCTCTAGGGTTAAGTCAAGACCCATTATAAGAGAGTTCAACTGAAGATAAAAGTGTAATTTTTTATTAGTACAGTTCAACGGAAGATAACACCGCAAACTCTTGCAAATTATCTCTGTTCAGAAGAGTACACTGCAAATAATCGGTAAACATTTGAAACTCTTTAAGTGTTCCAGTTGCCTGAATATGTGCTAAAATGTATTTCGAATGTGTTATGTACAAAGAAATGAAGCTGAAATGTTTTACTAATCCGTTCCGTTATAAAGAAAACGTTCCAAAATGCACAGAATGTGTTTTGCTGGGAATCTCTATTCAGCCGAAGTTTGGGAATACACTAAAGAACACATCGCGCGCAGATTTGAGTGTGCTTGTGAAATCACTTCTTTCTTTGCTACGCCATGTTTGTAAACAATCTATATCGGCCACAATCATTTTCGTGATATATTTGAATGCTCAAAAGCTACGCCACTTTAATTTTTTATGTTCTTTACAAATAATTTTTGTATTTGTACATTTACTGAGCTTCATACTTTTGTTTTAAATAAACTAATAACTTACCATACGGCTTAAGTTTTGAAAAAAAATGAAATCCTGTGTTTTAAAACTGTGTGGTTACGTTAAGACTAACGTGTTACGATTCTAATTTTGAAACTTGACAATTGATTTAGGGCTGATGTCCTTATCTTTCAATTTAGAATTTCTTAAGAGCATCGGAATTAGAGGTTTAAACAAGGGCTCCTAAACTACGGGTTATGACCCAAAAACATTTCTAATGAATGTCGAAGGGCATATTTCTTACGTTGTTCAATTTCAATCTTAAAAAAAACATCTCTTTCATCTTAATGCTTTTTATAACTTCTGTCATCTACTTTTTGTTTTTACAAATAGTTCAGGTGATTTTATTTTTCTGGTTAGCAATTTTTTGATACGTTAGTATTTTTGCTTGTAAACATCCCATTAGATCGATCATCTTGTGCACAACTTTTTGGTTTAACAAACCGAAAAAGAATGAATCGCTGGAGGTTCTGCGGCTTAGATTAGGTTAAACTTGAATATGATCAAAATCTACCACAATAGTTTAGAGATTCGAACCTAGGTCCAGAGATCGAGATTCTTCTAAGTAATGATGTTTGACAAAATATATTGTCTAATGTTTCATATCAATCAATTTTATCTTGAATTTTGAGGATAAAATATTGCGTACCATTTAGCATCTAATTTATGGAACATTAATTTTATTATCTGTTGCAGTAAAAAAAATCATGAAATTTGAGTTTCATGATCGATGTTTTGCAGAAATGCCAAGCAAAGTATTGTTCGAATGAATAATCTGAGTTCAAAATATTAGCTAAAAATCTTATTAAGTATCTTAGTCAAATTTTTGAAATCATTAAAGCAATTAGAGCAAACAGGAAATCTTATATAAATGTGTGTTTTGAGTACGTACAATACATGTATCGGGTCTCGTGTTCTTAAAAATGGGGTCATGACACAAAAATAGTTAAAACCGCTAGTTCAGAAAATAATGCTTAATAGTTTTTTCTTTAATCCCACTTTTTAATTTGCCGTGTGATAAAAAACACGTGAATAAAAAATTTCACCCTTTATTTCTTTGAAAAAAAAAAACCTTTAGTTCTTTGAAAATAGGTACAACCTGATAACATAAACACATTTTTTTTTTTTTTTTTTGAACCATGAAAAGTTCTATGAAAGATTAATGGACAACAAAATGTGATGTCTGTTTCAGTGTAAAAACTATTTCAATTGTAATTTAGTTGTTATATGTTCTATCACATTGAGAGATAGATTAAGGGTGACCACAGTCCGAGGAAACAGGAAATATCAGACCTTTTTCTGAGAAAAATGCCGAATTCAATATTAGTAACGCAAGTTTAAGCCATTTTTACAGTTCTGGAAAGGACGTAGGGAGATCTCGATCGGAGATTTATCTAGTCTAAAATATGTTTAAGCTGTCTTTGATTATGTAAAGATGGGAAAAAAGTATGGAGAGGGGGGAAAGATACCTCTAGGAAAAAATGTAAGAATGCAGTTTTAAAACTGTACATTTAGGGCATTTTTAAGGAACTTTGAATTTATGTTCCGGGGTTTATTTCAGCAGAAAATATTTTGAAGCTAAAGTGTTAAAACCATTTTTGTAAGGTAACTTGAGGAATAAGCGTATTATTAACCACAATATTTTGAAAATGTTTTTTTTTTTCTAAAGTATAGTTCAAAGCTATCTTTGGTGATGTTAGAGGAAGGAAACTCTGGTTGGAAGGGGGGGGGGGTACCCGGAAAATTGTAAAAACTGATGCGTCTAAAACATTTTAGCTATCTTTGATGATGTAAAGAGAAAAGGAAGAAGACAGGTATATAGGGGCTTTTTTCGGAAAAATTATTATTATAGAAAATATAGTAGGGGAATGTGGGGTAAAGTGAAATTGCTAAACAGGCTAGATTTTTTTTTTAAATGAACAAATTGGATTTTTTTTTTTTTTTTTGAAAATTACACTTTACAAAGACATAAAAGACATTAAAAAAAAGTGGAAACTTTTCCCTTTATTTTTTTTTCATAGAAAGAGTAAAAAATAAAATATTTTTTTGAATGAAAAATGTTCTATTCACTCATAAAAAATGTATTTGTTCAAATGAATGATTAAAAGAAGGGTAGAATGAATAATAAAAAGATAATGAAACAATTAACGTATACTTAAATAAATAAAATACTTAATACATGAAGAAAAATAAATGACCGTTTAAAATAGTGAATGAATAAGAAAATGGGTGAAGGCATGAATAAAAAAGTGAATTAATGGATGAAGAGATGTAAATAAATTAATAAATGAATCCGTAAGTGATTTTGTAAACAACACTGCGCGGGGAAAAAAAAACCCCTTCAAAATGCTTCTGACATTTTGCAGGCTGATTCTTATGTAGAATGACCCCCTGAATACGAATATGACCTCCGTTTCCCACCTATACGTACCAATTTTTTTTTAACGGATCCCCAAGTTTTTTTCAATTTTCTTTAGTTTTAGAGCAATTAATTTTTTTTGGAGATGAAAGGAGCTTTATATTAGCTGCTAACATTGTTTTGGTGGTCAAGAGAGGTTCCAAGTTCAAGATCATGGACACCGATCGCAAAAAGGGGGACTTGGGGGGGGGAGTATAACCTCTCAAAATAAAAGAAAAATCACGAAAAACGATCTTTTTATTCTTTAAAACTATGTTAGCAGTTAATATAAAGCTCCTTTCACCTCAAAAAAAAAAAAAATAATAATAATAATAATACTCTGAAACTAAGGAAAATGAAAAAAAAAAAAAACCTAGGGGGCCTTTAAAAAAATTTTACGTATAGGGAGAAAACGGAGGTCATATTCGGATTCAGGGGGTCATTTAACATAAGAATCAGCCGACGAAATGTCAGAAACATTTTGAAGGATTTTTTTTTTTTTTTTTTTTGCCGAACAGTGTAATTGACTGAGTAGACAAAATAAAATATTTCAATTTGTCCCATTCACCTTGCCAATATTAGAAGTACAAGAAAGCTTAAAATTAACTGAAAAAAGTAAAAAATATCGCATTAAATACTAGAAGGTCGTAATTAATTTTTAAAATGTTAGTAACAATAATTTTATCATTTTATTCTTACAAAAATAATTTTTGATTTACATCAAAATATTACAATATGAATCTCCTTTTTTGAAAATTGCCATTATTATCATTAATTTTAAGCTCCAGATGTATTTTTTTCCTGACTGGAATAGAGTACATGTGCTACTATATAGTTAAAATATTAGGAGATTGTTAGCAGCAAAAGTAATTATTTCACCATTTCACTTTGCCCCACATTCCCCTATAGCCTACAAATAAATGTATAACGTATTGCTTGTGTTCTCGTAATTAAGTGTATGTTTGAAAAAAAAAAAGGCTTTTTCTTATTTTTTTTAGGTAATGGTTTACCCGGTTGTAGAAGAATGATAGTTTCAAGCATTGTTATGTAAATTTTTTAATGTGTATCTATAAAGTTAAATAAATTCATTTTAAACATATTGTGTTTGATGACTAGATAAGTTTGATGAACTCAGTTCAGTGTTATGTGCGTAAGTTTGAAACATAAATCCCATTCGTATTTTAAATTTAGCTGCATTAGTTAATGAACTTGATATTAACTGTCTGATTGAGTTAGACCTGAATGTATGGCATTTAGTTGCCATCTGGAGATTAAATGCCATGCGATGGAAGCTTTTTAGCTTCCATCCTCCTAGTACCATCCTCCTAGTACTCAACCAATCACGTCTTAAGAACCGCAACGGCCACACAATTTTTGCACCAATGAAGTTTCATACACAAATCATTTCTATTTTGAAGCAATTAGTTTCCAATGTAATAACAATCCCAACCTTAGTATTACATGTTACCTTTCAATCAATATTAAAAGCCATTATTAATTTCAGGATCCAAACCGCACCCCTTAAAAACAAGCACAAACCTGGAAGCTTATACAAAAGGTTTGTACTCACCTTTGGCGGGAGGGGAGGAGGGGATAGAAAAAAGGCAAATGAATGGAATTTCAGTTAGATCTCATACGGTAATACTTTTTCCACAGCTCATGTTTTAATGTAGTACATTTTTTCCTCATTCAAGAAATAAATAAATGTTTTGAATAAAGTGGATACTAATGGTAAAAAAAGGACTACTAAACTGAAAGTGTATGCCAGCCACTAACGACTAAGTATTTTTTTATTTATTTTGTTTTTCGCGAACACTTTTCTTCCTTATGCAAGGAATTAAAACTAAAAATAATTAATTGATAATTGTCAGTGCCGGATATACGATTTTTCCGAGCTAGGGCAAATCTTGAAACTGATGCTCCTACTCATTCTCCTTCAAGTTTTATATTGAGTTTCAACGCATCGTTCTAGTTAATGTTCAAGGAGATAATTAGTCATTAAAGAATTCCACTGCACTTACATTTTTAAAAGAACACAACTAATGTTTAAGGTCATTGATCAGATACCAAGCAATAGATCACTGAATAGCAAAATAGCGCGAATTCAAACAATGAAGGCAAATTTATTATTAAAATTTTTGAAAATGAAATTTATGAAGCAACAAACTGAAGTTATGTGAGCCTTTGTTTGTACACTTTTGATTACTTTTTACAGTATGGATTAGCTTTAAAAACTAAAATGTGGAAATTAATATTTTAAATATATGCAGTTTCTGTACTAAGTAATATTGTGCACTACATTTTCCTGCAACCTTTTTATTGGTAAACATTGTTTTTGTGCAATTCTGCTGTAAGCTATTCAATTATCTTGGAAATATCATTGTATTTTAAATTTTCATAGTAGCTATGCTGACCAATAATTAGATTCCAAAACCTAAACCATCATCAGCCTGCAGTCTCAAAATGAACACGAATTTAGTGCATATTTATAATTTCTAAAAGCTACTTTTATATTTGTGCGGTAGGTATCCTCGGATGATATTAGTACGAAGAAATTGTTCTAAAACGTATTCTAGAAACTGTACAAGTATGTGTGCCACAAAATGTTCAGTGAAGTGTTCAAAAACGTGTCTTTAACGCGATCCTGTAAGTGCTTAAAAAGTGCGATAAAACGAATGCTGAACTAAATATATGTTCCGAACTCTGTTTCTAGAAGTGTTTTGGAAACTGACCCAATAAAGTGTTCTAAAAAAGGGGACAAGTGTACGTGTTCAAAAAATGTTTTTAAAAGTGATCTTACAACGGTTCTAATAAATGTTCCGAAGTAAGTATTCTAAAGAAGGAGACAAGTTTCCGTGTGAAAAAATTGTTCAAAAAGTGTTTGATTATTCGCAGTGTATGCAACAGTATAATAAGTATTTTTGGTGCGACATGCCAACTTAAAACATAATCAAAAAGCAACTAGGCAGCAAATTTCGCTGCCAGTGCCGCTCATAGACAGCTAACCGTGGTTGCAGTGTGTTCTATCTACGGTCGATGTAGGACGGTAAAAGCCGAGCGGAATAAGCAATACCTCATCAATTAATATTAAAAAGTTAAAATACACACTGTAAATATAATGTAAAGCACACTACTAATAAAAACAAATACGCAATTTTAGCTAGGGTTTGAAACAAAACCGGTGTTTTTTCCCCCCTCAAAGTGATGCATCATTTGCTTAAAAAATTCTATACTTGGGAATTCCCAGATTTAAAACAATCATCCAAAATAGTATTCAAACTCTTACATCAAAAGGAGGTACTTCACAAAAAGAAATATGATTTAATCCCGATATTCATGAAATGCTGCATCTACTTCTAATCTTTTAATTAGAAATTGAAAGTTTTCTAGAATTCTCAGAAATAAGCATATGATTATATATAATTCCCATTGGAAGAATAGTAGAAGTACTGTTTTTTGAACACCATCAATTTTAAAAATAAATAAATGAATTGAATTACATATTTCAAGAAATAGTGTACGAATACTCTCTAGTTGACGTCTCGGAGGGAATTAAATTTGACTTGATGCATTACTAAGAATTTTTCAAGAAAACTGTACACAAGGAATAGCTGAAAGAAAAGATAGCTCTGTCAGAGTAAATCGACAACTCTTTTTTCATAAATAGAAAACTAGAAATCATGCATAATGTTCAGATAACTATGACATTATTTCAGCGAACAACAAATTTAGCAACACAGCTGGAGAATATATTTTTTAGGCTTTGTACTCTTTGTGAGAAATTATAATAAAATTCCAACACTTGAAGGAAATGTCTATGTACTTGTTCAATTTCAATATTTTAATTGTATTAAGGAAACACTTTCGAAGATATTAGTTCAGACGATAACCTATCTATGTAGACGAGTCAACGCACCATTTAGGATCGGAGCGCTTTTAGAGGGTTGTCTTTTCTGACGAGTTATAGCGTTCGGTGGTTTTTCACTGAAGGTAATTATTAGCAGCATGTGAATTGTTTATTAAATAAAATACTAGTTTTGACAGATTTTGTAAATCTCCGCAACAATAAAAAATCCGATCCAAAATGGCAAACTTAGGTGGATACGTCGGCCTTCATATATAACGGCTCTAGCTCTATGTGAACGATTTTTATAGTGACATTATAGCAGAGTGACATACTTGGCTTTGATGTAACTCGATTCCACCACATGAGATACCTTCTGGAACAAGTTTAAAATATGTCTCCTACTGCGTTGATGTTTTTTTTTTTTGCGTCAAACGTCATTTAGATCATATTTGACCACATTAATATTTTCATTTTCCTTAAAATTTGGTTTATAAAAATGATGTTATATTAGGATGCTACGCTTTAAACCATTTTGATATTTAATTTGTAAATGCAATCATTACCAACGTCTTGAAATCGTTACAATGCTTCTAACTAGTGATGTCACCAAGTAGCAATTTAGTGCACCACGTTTTTAAAATGTATAGTTTCTGTTTTCTTTAAAGAAAAAAAATCGAAGCATTTCTTGTGTCACGAATGACTCAAAAGCTTTCAAATAAAAATGTTTAAAAAAAAAAATGTGAAATAAGGTTTAACAACTCTAAGGGAAGAGCAAGAAGGATTGGATGGTGGGAGAACTAGTACCCAACTACATTCGTCAATCTATAAATAAAATAACGATGTTTCTTTATTTGTTTCTTTTTTTTGGGTGTCGATGAGTAAATGCCTAGAAGACGCAACAGCGCCTACTGCGTACCTTGAAATTTGGTACAGAATTAGAGACGAAAACATTCCGAAAAACAAATTTCCGAAAAAAACGGAAAAAAAACTTTAATAATAACTTCCCTAAAAATCTGGTTGAAAACATTTGCTGCCTTCGATGAGCATTTCGTTTCTTTTGAAATTGTTTAACTGTGTAAACGTATGATACAACCGTGACAAACCATTTTTTATGAATTACCGGGGTGGATGAATTTTACACGTGGGAAACAGGCGACTGGTATGTCTCTGGATTGATCTTCTGGATATGATTTTATTTTTATTTTATTTTTACGTTGACAACTGGAAAGGATTTTTATCAGGTTGAACAATGGAATTGGCTCTTTTATATGGATTTCAATGTAAAATAATTTTGTTATAGGCAGGTACTGTCCCGTGGATGGTTAATTATCGGAACTTGTTTTCCTAATTAGTCGAGGCGAAACCCCCTGCTTTTAGTTTTAGGTTTGAGCTCTAGTTTATTGTATTTAGTTTATCAAGTGGTGCTTTTGCCCCACGTTACTCTATATTGCATGTACTGGAGCTTAAACATTCTCTTTTAGTTCATAGTTAAATTTTTGGTCTTTTGACCATAATTAATGAATCCTCCACGGCTTATGAGCTCTGGATTCATACTTTATCTTTTCCTATTTAATAGCTGTTTGTAATTTTCCTTTTTATCATCATTAATTATATATAATTTGTTTAATATTTGAAATTCTGTTTGCTTAATTTAAATGTATATATATACATATATATATATGAATACTTTACAAAGAATTAAGTTTCAACATTATGATTACAGACGGTGCCAGATTTTGCTTCGAGGTGTGAATTTGTGTCGCGAACATATGCATTTAACAGAGACGCATATGCAAACGAGCGAGTCGTTATACACGTACGTGTAAACGGCAATTAAATTGACAAATTATAAGATGTCAAGAATGATATTTCAGAATGCTTGGTATGAAAATTATGCCTCTTTAGAATTCTCAAACATTCTGTAAACGGGACAAAGGAAAGCCATCCTTTTTTTACAGAATTCTCAAATTTTATAATACGTTACATGAACCGTATAGCATTTTTGTAAGATTACTTTGTTGTTAGATATGTACTTTTACTTTGCTTATACACATTTGATGTTTTAAATTGATTCAGTTCCTGACTTTTTCTCTGATTTGTGCGCGTTACTTATATAGTAACGAGACATTTCTGCACAAATTTAACGCTACTGATATGGTGTTTAAGGTGTCTAAGAATACTTTAAAACTGCAGAGAAAAAAGTGCTAAACAATCTAAATGCAATCGACAAATGGGGCAGAAGACTCGAACAAAATGCAGATTTTATAAATACTTGAACACGAAAACAAAAGCTATGATAGAAGTTCTGGGCTCGCTTTCAAAAACAAATCTTTTTGGGCTGGTATGCAATTTCGTAAAGCATTTTGAACCTGAAAGGCGAGTAAAGCTTTTTTGAGTATCCGAGAAACTTTTGTTTAAAGCTTATGCTTTACTTATTGAGTACGCTATTTCTTTCATTTCTTTTCATTGTTTTTTTCTGGTTTAATGCATTTCTAGGCAATTACATAAAAACATTTTTTTAGTGGTTGAAAAATTAATTTTGTTTTGTAATCGATAATACATTTAAAGTTTTTGAAAATACAATTAGAAAAAAATGATGAAAAATTAAACAAAAGGGAATTAAAATTTGGATGTCCGAAATTTCAGTTAAACCCGCTCAGTAGTTGAGTTACAATTCTGACAACATGTATCCGTTGTTTAATGGTCTTACACTAAATATAGAAAATTTTTTTATTTGTAAAAATAAATCGAGAAAACCCCTCAGTATTTCATAAGTAGCTTATTAAAATGATGAAGTAAAAATAACATTTTCTTTTGAACACCTAACTGTTTGTTTTCATCGCTTCATGAACCTATCTATATGTAAAAGCAGGTAAACTGAATGATAATCTGTATGTAAATATCTAAGATTAGAGTAATGAATAAAATATAACTTATTTTTTAGAGTGAATTGGAGATTCCTGTTTTGTTTTTATCTCTGAGAGGAGAAAAAAGAGCCATTATAATTAGAATTTTGAACTTAGAATCAATTTTCATTTCAATATGAAAGTAATCCCTTTTCACGTTTAAAAATAATGTTTTGGGCCACATTAAATGCTTTCAATTCATATCTTACTTGTTTTCGAATGCGAAACCCTTTTTTTTTTAATAATACTTATCAACTTAAATTGCTTCCAAGTGTTATCTTAATGAAAGTTAAGATAGTTGCGTTGAAAGCTTAGCTTGTAATAATCCCATATGTTGCATTTCGAAACTAATATTTTATATATAACACGAATATCTTCATTTCATTTTTAACTTTTAATGAAGAGCCTCTTTATAGCTTTTTGTTTTCGTGTTTCGGTAGCCTTGTGACTTTACCCCTTTTCTTCCTGATAAATTGCCAAATTGAGGTAGTGAGATGCAAAGAGATGAAAGTGACAAAATTAAAATTTGGAGACAACCAGTACAAATGATAGGATAACCTCTCCACTGCTTTTGGGCAAGAGGAGGAACTAGTAGCTGTGGTGGGTACTGATGTACAGCATGATTTAGAAAAAATATATGAAAACCTATTATGAATCTGAACTTTAACCGTGATTTACTCGAAACTTTAGTTCACTTGCATCCCTTTGCTTCTCATTGCTTCAATTGAATGTTTGCCATTTCGAAGCTTTTTTGATCCATACCAGTTTTTCCTCGCTTACTTGAATAAATGCTGAGCTTTATTGTATTAATTTCTGTTAATGGTTTTTACCTTTCTTCTCTGTGGATAATTTATTGGTACACTATGGATAATTATTGAGTCTGGTCAAAAATATAAATATAATTTCCGCTCCAATGACGCACCTTTTCCGGAGCCTTGTTTTGTGGAAAAAACTTTGAAGCAATGAGCCCCAAAAGTTGACGGTCAGATGAAAGCTTTCTTTGATTTTTGAGTCTTCCTATTATAAAGCGTATTTTTAAAGATTCTTCTCGTTTTACCAATCAGAACTATTACTGTTAAATGGATTGTTTGTGCTTTGAAACTACTAAAGAACTTTTGAAGATTTGAAATTTTCAAGAGAGGTAGGAATAGTTTAATTACATTGCATATACGCAATGAAATGAACGTAGACACATAAGAAATTCTTATTTTATCTACAAAGAAGCATTCTGGAAAATTACAATTTTAGTTAATTTAAGTACTCTGAATGAACTTTTACATTTTTTTTCAAACATGTTTTTACTATTTTATATTGCTTTTTCACTTATTCTTCTGAAAAATAAATTCTCAAAGAACGTGACTATATGCTCCTTCTGTTGATTTTTTTATGTGTGTGATTACAAATTTTATCGCCCCTACTGCTCTATTATTTTGTAAAAGAAAGAGCCAGATGAGCTTCTTTGCAATAAAGAAACTTCAAAGAAAGTTGAATAAAGAAAGAAACGCCTTGCCAGTAGTTTACTTCATTTTATAAAGAAACCAAAAGGACTACGGTAGTATTTTTAAATATTTACTAAAAGTGAAAATACAAGCCTCATGCATAACGTATGAATCAGAGTTCTGAATTTTTCCTTTGAAATCAAAGAAAGTTGGAGTGGAATTTAAAGATTTCAAATGGTTTTTAAGAAGAGATCTTTTTTAGAAACTTTTTTTATTATTATTTTTCATCAGGTTTTCGCTACAAAGTGAACTGAAAATTTTCAAGAAACGCGTGTTTGCTT
Organism: Uloborus diversus; assembly: GCF_026930045.1. Lineage (NCBI taxonomy): Eukaryota > Metazoa > Arthropoda > Arachnida > Araneae > Uloboridae > Uloborus > Uloborus diversus. The sequence goes on from NC_072731.1 coordinate 205,613,159, forward strand.
TAAATTATTAAGTTGTTTTTCTTTGCAGACATGAATTCTAAAAATGAAACGAAAGTTTAAGTGTTAGTTTTAGATGTAAACATATTCTCGATATTATTTAGTGAAATTTTCTGCTGCTTTTTATTTTGGAAAAGCCTCATGGAAAATATTATAATACAGAAAAGCTCGTTTATTAGAATATCGTTGAAAAGAATATAACGTTTAATGTAGTACATTTTCAATATACCAAAACGCTGTTGTCTATTATTTTAATCCCGTTTAATGGAATATCCCGCTTATGAGAATAATGTTTCGTGGAAAATTGGCCATTCCATTAAGCGGCCTCGACTGTAGCATAATGTTCGTTTCCTGGAAACGCATTATTTTAAGTTTGTAATATTACTGCGAACCGGGATCAGTAGTTTATTAGTTTAATAACGCTGTTATCATAATGAATTAAAAAACGTAATGTACAACGACTATTATTTAGTTTTTCATCATTCCAGTGCAGTAACTACCAGAATTTTTCAAAGTTAATTAATCAGATAAGGTTTTTCCTCACAGTACAGATTTGTACAGCTGTGCCAAAGTAGGATAGAAAATACATTTTCAGTTAAGCTTTTTATTGGCAATATCAATTACAATACTCTATATTCATGGAAAACAATCGACCAAGAATGAACAATACAGGTTTCCAGATGATTTGCCATTATGCCACCACTTTTGTGGATTTTTTCTGGAGTAAAAAAATAATGCTCCAACAGTATTTGAATTTCCTGTCTGCTTGGCGCATATTTGTTTGTTTCCTGCCAAACATGTGATTGACATAGCCAGATGGCGTATTTAATTGTTTACATCTAGCCTATATTTCCCGTGAAAGCACTATACGTCACATATACCTCTGATCGCCGTTCTGGATGTAACTTAATCCACTATATGTTTCTTAAGACTTTAGTGCTACTAATATTATAATCTAGAGCTGGGAGGTGATTGCATTTTTACGTGTAGGGTAATTCCGGGAGAGGTGAGATGGACCAGATCAAAATTTCGTTATTGCGCCTGTCGATAGATGAAAAAAAAAATATCTCAGTCAGGTGTGGAAAGACATTTCGTATGACATGCTGTTGTTTGCTTCTCAAAAAACAAAATTTTTTTTACCTAAAAATTGTTGTTTTTTTTTCTTTTTTGTAAGTAGAATATTTTTTTCGTATAATAATAATTGCACAATGTAAGCTATTGTATTAAATGTAATATAACTGCATTTGATGCTCTTAAGGGTACATTTCGACTTTTCAATAACCTAAAATGGAAACGTGAAATCCTCAGTGAAAGGTTATGGGGTATTGTACTTCGCACACAGACAATCGGGAGAGATGAACCATGTCTATACAGAAGAGATGGACCATGATTTTTTTTAAGTATTGACTTTCAAACAACTATATTAATAATACTAAATGATGGTATTTTATGTTTTTAGAATATGCCAACTACCTATATTAGAAAACGTTCGTACGTACGGGAGGAACAGACTGAAGCTAATTTGAAAAATGTTGTTAAAGTCATTGAAGGAACGAATATATGTGTTCGAAGGTTTACCTAAGGAGTTTTTAAAAAAGTTCTTCTGCATCTTTAATCTAGATGAAACCGTTTTACAATTAAATAATAATCCTGGCGAAGTAGTTGTTATTAAGTAATCTAAAAATGAGCTGTTAATTATATTTAGATTAAAAGGAGAAACTATTTAACTTGTTTTACCATGATGTTATGGCGAGGGAAATTGTCTCCCTACTTGTTATAGTTTGATAGGAAATGACATAAAATACGAGTTGCTAGATAGAATGCTTTCTGCCTTACACATTAAAATGCCGCCACAGTCGGATTACGTAAATTCTAATGCAATTTAGGATTGGTTTAAAAAAATGAAAATAAACACTTATAAATACAATAAATGTGCAATTGTTCATAATTTTGTTGTGGTCCGTCTCTCCCAATCAAAAGGTCCATCTAACCCAGAATACCTCGAATCAAATTGACCGTATAGCAAGAGATTAAAAAAAATCATTCCAGGAATTCCTTTAAGGATATGACCTTCTACATTAGTATTTTATTATTTTTGTAAGAAATGTGAAACACTATACGTATATACAATGAAAATAAATAATATATGTAAATGTACAGCTTTTAGAGAACGAAGAAAAAAAAGGGGCCCATCTCTCCTGGAATGGGGTTATTTCCTTCAGTCAAAAGTAGTACTTTTTGTCACTGAGATTGATAGAATAACCAAAAAAAAAAAAAAAAAAAAAAAATGAACCCAGAAAATACTTCTATTTTCCCAAAAGTTATTTTTTAATTATTTTTTTTTTAAATGTCCGATTTTTCAAACAAAGCGTGGTCTTGATGACGTTACAAATTATGCTCTTTGGCGCATCTTTCTATCGCGTTTCCACGTTATGATAATCAAGAAGCGATTTAAAATTGCGCTCTACGCTTGCTATCAACCATATCGTTGCCAATACACGTGAGTAAAGATGCGAATTAAATAGTCAAGCCCGCTTATTAGAATATCGGTTTAAAGAATATCCCGCTTAATATAATACATTGTCAATACACCAAACCAATGTAATGTGTTATTTTGATCCCGGTTAATGGAATATCCCGCTTATTAGAATATTTTTTCGGGGCAAATTGAGTATTCCATTAAGCGGGTTCGACTGTATTTTTTTCTGTGAATGCCAACACTGAATGGCATTTCATCATTTGTGATGTCAACGACAAAAGTATAAACAATGAAAGCGCACCGATTGAAGTAATTTTTTAAAAAATATTAAACATAGTCAAATTATTTAAAAAATGGTCAGATCCTATGTTTTAAAGCATGCATTTTCAGAAATTTTTTTTTTTAATTTTAGAAACGACCCCATTATTCTACACCAATCTCACAACGAGAAGCTGTAAAATGTGTAAATGTCTAAAATAAAATTGTTGCTTTGAGAACATTTGATTACATACAGTTTAACAGTTTTGTTTATAATTGATTTAAATATTTTCATTTCAAAGTACTATTTTCATAAGTGTCGCAATTATAAAACTGTTTGGTTTGTAATGAGTGTTTTGATTTGGAAAAGTGTGTGTGTGTGTGTTTTAATCTGAATCTAGAATTGTCTTATTTTGAGTACATGTCACAATGGCAAGTAAAACATTAATTTAATCCGACTGCTTGTGTACCTCCTTTTTTGTTCTAAATCTGAAACTGTGATCTTATTTTTGCATCGGTTAAACGATAAAATGTGGTAAAATGCTCTCTGTTTCTTTAAAAGCAAAAAAAAAAAAAAAAAAAAGGCTGGAAAGAACAGATATAACATCAAATATAGGATCAGACATTGATTTTTCTACTTCCAATATACCGACAATACGGTTATGATATTCAGAGACTGTTTTGTCGTCCTTGCTGTTTACTCATGAGTAGTCAATAAATGAGCTGTAGGCAGATTACTCCACTGATAGAGGTCCTACTAACTGGCAGCTTAAACAAATTTCGCACTCTAGCAAGAGTCGGAAGCATTGACGCGGCTACTTTCGTCCATTGAATGCAAAGTTTGGTTAGAAAGCAGAAAATTTTTTCCTTTAAGCTAGGGCACCCATTCCTCCCCTAGTTCATTTTTGTAACATTAATAGTGCAAAAATTTTAATAGTGAACCGAATTCAAAGTACGGGCTTAATCAGTCTTCCTATGGATATAACAAAATTATAGTTATTATTAATAACTAATATTAATTATCTAATATATTCCCTATTTTTAGAACTTTTGTGTTGCTCTGATCAAATTGATTCACACATTTGATCCGTTTTTCATTAGTGCGATAATGGTGTTTTGATACTTTAGAAAACTAAATGTGAAAGACCGCAAAAAATAAACTCTATTAGCATCAAAAAGGGATTGAATTAAAGTTTTACTTAGCCGATATCTCAATCTCATTAACAATATTTTCAGAAATTGCAATTAGTGCAACATCTGGAAATTCAAAAGTCAAACTTTCTTTCAACGTCCATAATTAGAAAGCTTTGTATCAGAATTTCTTGAGCTTTCTGAAATTACTGCACTGATTAATATTCATCTAACAGGAAAAATTTCTCCTTCAATTAGCACTTTTATTTCTTTTTCGCAATTAAAATACGTGTTTCAGTTTATCCAATTCAATATAGCTTTTGATCTGGTTTTCCTTTTAGTCCTATTATAATGACGTTATTTTTTTAAAGGCATAGATAAGATTTGCGATTTAAATTTACTCTTCTTCCGCCCATACTTTATTGCTCTGGTGATTATTAGATACATATTAATTTGTTATCTTCTCTGTAAATATCTTATATTAAAAAACAAGGGAATTGCAAGGGGAAGGCATTCATCATGGTTAAGAGAAAACATCTTGCGTTTTTCATTATGCAATATAATGCAGATTCGAAGCATTAAAAGAACTTCTAACGTTTTGAGAAACAAATGGAGTTGTAGTAACGCACTATTCTTTGCTGCAGTTTAAACTCACTTAAGTCATTAGTTAGTTTGAGAATGCAGCATCATAAAACATGTGATTTAAAAATACTTTTTTGATTGGTATTTATTACAACTTATACATTTTATTCTATTTGATTTTCCTTTGTGTATTTAAATTAGCAATGATACGTGGTCATTTGAAAACAAAAAGCCCTTCGAAAACTGTGTTTTTCTGGTTTACAAAGTTTCATGCTAAGAAGAAAACTGCATAATGCATCCCAACGCAACCGATCACAAACTTTTAATTCCTCATAGATGTAAATTGAACACTAGTTAAGAACTTTCCAAATGTGGTTTTTAGAGAGAAGATACAGAAAAAAAACAAGAAGTTCTGTCTAGAACTAGATGAGCCTACTTTCCCGTATACCCATACTACTTTCTAGTACCTGATCAATATTCTCAAAAATAGCTAAAATCGCAAATTTTTTCAACCATATTTTTAAGCTGATTTCTAGGAATAAAATATTCCTCATTCATCTAAAAAAATTAAATACGTAAAAAAAAAAAAAAAATAGCAGCAACTTTTGAACAAAGCAGCTAATACATTTTTTTCCATTAAAAAAATCTTTAACAGCTTTCAAAACGAAAAAATAATAATTAAAATTAATAAGCTCATTAAAAAAATAAATACATCATATCAAAAAAAAAATCGTTTCTTTTTCCCCTGTTGCCAAAAACAATTTTTTAAATGAATTAATGCACTTACTAAAATAAATAAAAACAATAAAATGTCAACTTAAAGAAATAATTTTCATTGTCAAAAAAAAAAAAAAAAAAAAAAAATCGTCTGCGCATATCTTTATGTAGAAACATAAATGACTTCGAGTTTATTCGCCGAAAACTGAATACCTAAATTAAAACTTTAGCGTAAAAATAAAAACAAGTCAAATCAACAATAATTATTTCATAGTCAAAACCATAGCTGCGGAGTCGGAGTCGGAAACCATCTCATTTTGTGGTAAAGGAGTCGGAGTCGAATATCTAAGAATCGGAGTCAGTCATTTGTCCTCCGTGTATAAATTTTTGCCAAAGCTACTAAGTCTGAGTTGAAGTCAGGGAGTCGGAGTCCGATTAATTGTCGGGCATAGGAGTCGGAGTCGGAGTCAAGTGCCCCTAAATTCTCGGAGTCGAAGTCTGTAGTTTGGCGTCAAGAGCTATTTCCAACAAAATTTGTTTGAAGTAAATCCGTCTTCAAGTACGGAATCTACATTGACTTTCAGTTTCCCCGTAGGCGCTAATGTTAAGGGATTTGAACTGTTCAAAATTGAACGAAAATTGTTCAAATCAAAAAGATATTTTATATACAAGTTTTTCATCAAAAGCTTTTTCCTACAAAGTTTGTTTGAAGCAAATTCGCCTCACAGTTCGGAATTGCCTTGAATTTCCCCTTAGGCGATAATGTTAAGTTTTTTTGAACTGTTCAAAATTGAACAAAAAATTGTTCAAATCAAAAAGTGAAACATGGGAATGAGGTTTCGTTGCTGAGATCTTTCGAACAAAAAAAAGTTTGTTCGAATCGGACTATTCATTCAAAAGTTATTAGGGGGGGGGGACAGACAGACCAACAGACATTTTTCCCCATCTCAATACCCCACTTTCCAATTTTTAATTTTTCAACATTTATTTAAATATTTTATTTATTTTTGACTTTTTTTTTTGTTTTTTGCGACATTTTTAAGATGCATTAAGCCTTCTTTCATGCTTTTTTCTTCTTTTTCTGACTTTACTGGGAAAGTAGGCTAAAAAGGATATAAAGCTTGTTTTTAATTTTTATTATTAGAAGTTATTTAGAATTTTTATTGTTCAAATTCCTATTGGTAGTTTACAAATCAATTTCTTAAAATGCAAACTGTTGCCTTAACAGAAATTTTATGCTTTTAAAAATAATAATAACATTTACAGTCTGACCACAGATAATATGAAAATGCGAACATGGGTTCATGGGCGGAAATGGACGCATCTATTAGCTTACAGGGTTTGGGTAGTTAGTTACAAATATGTGCTTTTGCCTTTTAACTATCTAGACGCAGTTTCGTAAAAATGAAAAAATGTTCAGGGCAGCATTGTTTTAAATCTAAACTATATTCAATCTAGAGTGACGTCAACAGTAACAGACATGCTTAAGACATCGCTCTCAGATTAAGTCAATTTTCTGAGCATTTTAATGTATTTAGACTTTTTAAACTATTTTCTCTTATTCAACTACATATCATCTAACGTCTGGCTGCTTCTGGATCCTCTAAATTAGTTAATTCTATTTTTATTTGCACAATTTCGAAAAAAAGGTCTTACCCCAGTTACAGACACCGAAAAAATCAGATAATACCCAGTAACAGATAGGATCAGGAAAGGATGAATAATGCACAAAATCCGCTTTTTCTCTTCAAAATCTGCAAAAGTTCCCTTTTTTTAGAATTAAAGCCGTGCTAAATTCAAATATAGGTAAAACGTCAACACAGCTCGTAATGTCTGTTCATAATCTTCTACCACTGCCTTGTAAATACCAACTGGCTCATAAAATTTACTTTGATAACACTAAATGGTTGCACTGTATTCATGGGCCACAGCAAAATCACTTTTACCCGCCAAAAAAGCTTATTATTTAAATCCAAAGTTATAACTGTCTGTTACTGGACCCTTGTCTGTTACTGCTGCCGTTACCCTATATTCTCACTACAAATATAACTTTACTTATTTTTTAGAACATATTTTTGAGCTTACATATATATATATATATATATATATATATATACTTGTAAGCTCTGGTCAACCCCCCAGCTCTGAGAGCTGGGGGGTTGGTAATACATGGCAGCATACTATTTATACGTGTAAAATTTGTAGCATTTCATTCAAACAGTAAGCATACACAACGTTTTATAATTTTCCTGCTTACTGTATTAAGCCTATTACGTAGCTACACATATAAGTTCGTAAACTCAAATACACATACTTTTACTTTTAATTTTTGCTGCATGTATGATACTGACCCGCACATAAACCTTGCAGAACATTTAATATGCCAGCTGCTCCAGCTATTCGTAAACGTAGCAGCCGATTAATATCCATGATTTCATTAAATCTTATTTTAATGTTCCTAGTTTATTTTTTAATGCTCCAAGTTTGTTATTGTTGTTTATCTTCGTTGTTTCTATACACTTATCAGTGTGTACGTGTACTACCTGTGTATGTGAAACCACATTCTTTACTATATTTCAATACATTTAACTACTTTAGCTGCAACATTGCGCTGTTTAAATGTAGTATATTTTACATCAATTTTGATCACTATATATATATATATATATATATATATATATATATATATATCAAGAACCTGCAGTTAACAATGATGTTACTCAACTCATGAAGAAAGGGCTTTAACTATCCGCGCAAAAAACTTTCAAGGAACTTCTATGGCTTTTTGAATGCTACTTTCCAGACACCTTAACTCATCGTACTTTTGATATTTAATGCCATTTACGTTCTTTGTTAATATTTTTGCATATACCAAATCCATGTGTTAAATAAAATTTAATATTTTTAAATATCAATTAGTGCCCTGTAAAATGTGCGTTTTCCAGCCGCTCCATGTTACGCTTGTTCGCCTCCGGGTAGTTCTTTCGACCAAGTCACTACATCCGACGAAACCCTCACCAGTATTGATTGCAATGCCAGAATACCGATATACCAAATACCGGTATTTCGTGCAATTTTGCAATTTCGTAATATCGGTATTTGCTGAGATAAAATACCGGTATTTTCGGTATCAATTGAAAATAATAAATGATTTTTAATTTAATTTATTAAATATATAGTCATATTTTCTATGCGCATTTATTTTTCCATGATACAGAACCAAAATCAATCCATTGTTGTAAAATTTTGGCATCAAAAGCACGAACTAATAGAATATCATTAAACAAAAATAGCGGAAAGATTGCAAATTGATATTGTCATTACTTAAAGGTAAAATGAGTCGCATTTTCGTGCGCTTTTGTGCAAAACCTTTTTATGTTTCCCATTCTTCTAAACACTCACTTTCCTTTTTACCGACTTAAAAATAGGAGGTTATGATTTCGTCTTGCTGCTTTTTATGTATAATTTCATATTACTTGAAGAATACTAGACCGATTTAAAAAATTATTTTTTTGCTTGAAAGGGTATACTTTCCAAATGGTCCCATGTTAATTTTGTTTGGATCTGATGAGGGGTCTCGGAGAAATCTAAGAAACTTTAAATTTCATACGTTGTGGCTACGTAGAACAACTTTGGTCACTGCACTATACGTCACTCACAGGTCACGTGGTTTTGGCGTGAACGGTGAAGTTTCGACAAAGGAATCTTGTCTTGAACAATATTTAATTCTCACGCATCGGGATGTTTGATTTTCACGGAATACAAAAATAGTTGAAATAATTAATTTAATATAAAAAATATTTGCTAATAATTAACTTAATTTAGTCATTAAAGTTTTTTTTTTTCAAATGTTTCAGTTTTGAAATATATTTAGTGTTCAATTCAGGGGGAATTGAAGACAAAAATTCCCCTCCCTCTTGCCAAATAAACTTATATTCTTTATTTATTACAGTGAAACCTGTGTAAGTTGACCACTTGCGGTACACTACTTTAGTGGACAACGTAAACAGGTGGTCAACTTACAGATGTTGATTTATATGATAAGGGCTAATTCCGTGCCTGAAAAAAGCGGTCAACTTAGAGAGGTGGTCAACTTCACAGGCTTTACTGTGTATCGTAACTGATGTCCAATTTCTGAAGTTTGACAAGTAGTCTAGATTCAATATTTCATGACGTCGTCAGTTTAATTTAGTTATGGCAGGACTAATTAACAGACTTCGTTGGAACTTTTTTTATGTACTATGTTCCTCGATTACTAGAAGACGCCTCGACCGATTACAAAGATTCTTCTTCTGTTTGAAACGGTATACTTCTTCCGTTCGTCTAATGGTCTTCAAGTCCGGGTATAAGGGATACTGGAGAAATCGTGGGAACTCTTCAAATTTCGTACCCGCGCTTTGTTGTCTGTAAATTCAAAGCATCTCACTTAGTGAACTGATTTTTATGTTTTTTTTTTGTTTAATGGATAGGAGTGATCTAACTTAGGTCCCAAACCGTTGCTTCACCATATTTGTTCTTTAGAAAAAAAATATGGGCAAAAAACAATAAACTTCATTCAATTTCAATATTAAACGATTAAATATAAAATCCATTGTTAAAGAAAGTTCCCATAAAACAAAGGTACTTCCTTTAGTCAATGTTAAAGAAAGTACCATAAAACAACAATATTAATCAGGGGAGCCTGTTAAGGGTAGGGGGTTGTTTTGAGGGGTAATTTTCTCTTTTAGGGAGGCTCTTGCTTTGGTGGAATACCCTTCCTAAATATTACCCTGTATTAGACAGTAGTAGTCATATCGCAAATTTGGCATAAAGACTTCTGAAGCAAAAAGGAAATTCATTTAGTATTATTGCTTTAGTACTATTTTGATCATATATACAACATCATAGTAGGTACTCTAATTCTAGTGTGATGTTGATCTATAACGTGGCCAAGTAAAGAGAAATGCAACTTTTTTCACGAGTTACATGACATGTATTATTGTGAAATATAAAATAGTTAGGAAAACCATTGACATTTAAATAGTTCCAATTAAACTGGCGCACAAATAAATCCTGTAGAGGAACAAAGATTAGTTTTTAGTGCCAATCGTATAAAATGTTATGCGCATTAAGAGTGTTTTTTTTTTAACAGACTGTAAAAGACGTTTTCGGTTCGTCGGAATCTTTTTATGTATGTCCCCCTCAACAAGCAAAAACTCAAACACGCATAGACCAATATGGATTTTTTTTCCTCGTTTAAAATGTATATATTTCCTAGATGATCCCATGGTCAAAGGTCAGTATCTGAAGATGGGATTCTTCAAAAATCAAGAAAACTCTTCAAATTATATGGGCAAAGTTAAAGCGATTTCTGTTGCTTTTTAGTGACTCGTGATTTTTTTTTCGGAAAGCATACTTTAATAAAGTTAAACTGATGATGAAGACCATTTTCTTTGTAAATAATTGCGCATTTGAAAAAGTCTTTCTTCATTCTTCGGAAGTCACCGAGACGTTGTGTTCTGTTTTTCTTTATTTTGCTCATCTTAGCTGTTTCAGACTCCTGTGTTAGACGCTTTCTTACTCGAGATGTACGTAAGGAGTCTACTATATACTCTGCCCTACGTACTTATTTTATTTTACACCACTAAAAAGGAACTAACGTATATGACAACTCACCTATCTTGAATTAAACACCAATTTAACAAAACGCTTGTCTTTAAAACTAAACCTACTCAGTTACGTTAGGTAGTAGTTTATAGGAGGCCCCGACTTCAAATGGTTACTCAAGATTAAGAGATCGTATATAATTAGTTAGGTATTACAATAATTCATCGCATAGTAATTAGAATCGGTGTTTATTTTATAATTGTGTGTTTAGTTTAGTTGATTTTCGTACAGGAATTGTAAAATAAATTTGATTTATACGTTTGGGTCGGAAATCGTATGCAAGTATGACCAATTATTTTTTCACTTTTTAGTTTCCCTTTGTTTTTTGAAGGCGGTTCTTTTTTTTTATTTGAAAATATGTGAAAATTGATTTCGAGTGTAATTTTGAATGCATTTGTCTTATGAACAATTTATCAAAACCATCAATTGCAGTTATACTTTATGATTTTTTAAAAATTTTTTGTCTTAACTGTACTAAGTTTTGACAAAACCATTTTCTTGTTAGCATAACAAATGGTAATTTATTGTCATCAGTATTGATTTGTAGTCCTACATCGTCATTTGGATTTATACTTGGCAAAGACAATAATTTGAAATTATATAGCGCATTGAAAATTTTCGAAGAGGTAAAACTTAATCAATTGAAACATATTTTCAGATATTTACATAATTATAATTGTAAAGAATTTTAAAAAGTAAAAGAAAATGACTAAGAGAAACTAAAAAGAGCAGATTTAGTCAAGTTAAATTTCAAACCAAAGGGCTAGTAAAAAGCAAACACTAACCTCTCCTGCTCAAGAGAAAATGATGTTATTATTGGGAAAAGTACTGCCCTTGAATTACAACTTGCTATATATTTAAAAAATAATAATAATGATAATACACACAATGCAAAAGAAATACACACACACCAAACGATTTATCTGAAAATAACACTAAAGAAACCGAATTAGTTGAAGAAGAAGGAAGTCTAGAAAATTAGAGGAAGTTTATCGCGCATTGTTAATGGAATAACCGACCTGCGTCGATTCCGGGGTAGTAGTTTTGACTGCAAGAAAGTTGAGCACTAAACTGGGTTCCAGGCTCAGAGACCATCCAATAGATGCATTATTTTTCTTTACTATTATTGATTTTTTATTATGGCATTTCTTCCTTCATTTAATATTTATTCACAACACGTTTTCATAAATGATGCAATTTTTGAACAAAGTTTTGAAAAGTGGCAACAAAACAATATGATTTCAAGCATTTTTTGAACAATTTTAAATGCCAGTTTTAATACCGGTTTCCCGGTATCATAGTTTAAAATATCGAATACCGGTATTGAGTTTTTGGTCCGGTATTGCAATCCCTACTCACCAGGTTAGGCTACGGTAGTGATTGGATTGAATCAAAAAAATAAATAAACAAGTTTATTTTGTACGGTTAATTTAAGCTGCTATGAATTTTTCAACAGACAGCCCTGTGTGAAATTATATTCCTGGATTTGCGCACTACTTCATGGGCGGTGTAAAAGCAGAAACTACCAATTTGTTTCCGTAATTGCCCGCAATCATATAGAGTAGTTTCCTTAGCCAAACTGATTCCTAACATAACACACACATATTATCGTGACCCACTATACATGCATTTTTATTTTCTCTGAGATTAAATTATTTTATTTACTAGATATATGAAAGACACACATCTAAAACTGAAAAAAACTAATACGCTCAACAGGGAAATATTTTCAGTTTTTAAGCTAACTCATAAAAAATTGTTCATTAAACATTGTTTTTTTTTAAACAATAAACTAGATGTGATATTTTATACATCCTTTTTATGTTCTTAAATTTTCCAAGCTAATAATAAGATTTTTTTTACTGCGTAATTTTTCTTTGTTACACTGTCTTTTCAGATTATTTTCCGTTCAAAATTAGCATAATAGTCAAAGTAAACATATTTCTCCCTTAATGAAATTAAGTTTTGTACTTTTCCTAAACAATCCAATTCTTTAAAAATCGTTAATCAAATTCTTTAAATTGGAATTCTTTTTGACTGTATGTCTCAACTGATTTTTTTTTTCATCTTTTCAATATTCAAAAAAACAACCATAAAAACTATGAAAATGCAGTTTCAATTAAGATGCTGCTGAATAGGACCACATTTGATGAAACTTAATTAGGAAGTATCTTTCTTTTTACGTTTAAATCCCTTGGAATCTTCTATTATTTGTTATCTTGTCTTGAAACATAAAATTAAACATTCTTATTGATTTTTGTTTTGCTACTCCGAAAATTATAAAAAAAAGTTTTCTCAGTCTTAAAGTTAAAATACATTAAGGTATTAACGCGTAAAAACATTTAAAGTGCTCATTTATTAAAACAGACATATTTTAAATAATTACCTTTTAAATTATATTAGTATACTTTGGACTATAGATCGAACTCTTTTTGACATTTACTTTTTAGTTAAAAAATCATGTAAAGCAGAAATAAACTAACAATGAAATATATTTACATTAAAATTTCGCGAAGAATAAGCATGCTGCTGTTTGTTGTTACGTTCAATCAATACATAACTTTTAAAAGCTTTTCACATTCTCTTTTCGTCAAATGACGATTAATTATATCAAACAAAAAAATCAAAGATATTGAATGAAATATTGTGTGTTATTTTATGTTGTCGTTACTCGAAAAATTTTTGCTCGTAGTTAAAATATAAAGGAATTTACTTGTAATCTCGTTGTTACAAAAGTCATTTTCAGTATAGGAAATGTGTTCATTAGTTTTAATTATTTGATAAACAGTAGTAAGGACACAAGCTGCGAGTATCCTACTAAATTGAAGCTTAATATAAATCATTATGAAATGATGTTACATTGGCCCATTCCATGGAAAAGGTCATTTCGTCCCGGACGTGACGCCTCATATGTGTCATTTAAAATAATAATTTTTAATATTAATGTACCATTTGTTTTCTGCTTAACAAACTGCAAACATATGTGCGATATTTTAAGCAAAAAATTTCGTCATTATTCTTTGAAATCATTACCTTTTAATGAATAATATATGGACCTTCACGTGAGGGAAAAGCGGTTGACTTTTAAATGGAATGTCCCTAATACGTTTTAGAAGTTATTTTCGGAATTCAAATTGATGTATGCAAAGACACATTTAAGTTCAGTCGTTGAATATAGACGAGTATGATTTTTTGCAACTTGGCTAGCGAATTACATCTCCACGGCAATGTCGTCAATTGATCTGTATTATGGCAGATGACTTGATATTGTTCGTTTAAAATGTTTTTTCTTTCACCGAGCAAATTATTGAGATTATCTTTATTCAAAAAAGCATGTCAATATTCTCCATTGAAGAAAGTTAAATGCAAAAATTGAAAATAAATGAATTCGGATGTGTATTTATTACGTAGCAAGCATGACTTTCATTTGCTTACAAAGAATGAAAATATTATTAATTTTTTAAACAAGGGGGGGGGGGGGAGTGCCTCTGCTCCTCTGCTCGACATTCAGCATCTTAGTGGACCGGCAGCGTTATCCACTTTGGGAATCGGCAATAAACCGATGTAATAACCAAATAGGACGATAAGTATCAACATCATTATTCATTTTGTAAAATTTTACATGAGAAGCAAAACACCAAAACAAATGCAGGGATGGATATATGTTTTAAAGAAAATCGTTTTTTCACGATAGTTTTTGCATAATTGAGGTAGGTGATCTCCAATTTCTTTTGCAGTGAACACAATCCACCAAAAAGTGGCGAATTATGAAATTAAACAACTTTGAAAATAAATTCTTTAAGCTTATTTTGATACCAAATGCCTTAAGTAATATTTTTTCGGGGTAGGATTTCCGGAATCATTACTAATACATAACTATCCTTTAAAAATGCACTGGTCACAAAAACTATAATACTTTCCCACTTCATAAAAAGTTACTATTAATAAGCCAACTGTTCCCTATTTCAGAGAACGATTCGTGAGGGCTAATAATAGGATAGCGTTTAAATCTTCCTCATCCCCAAAATACCAATAGTATATTTACTCAAATATTACATTGTAACCACTTAGGCGCCAAATGTTATTTACTTTTGCGGAAGAACACGACATGTTTTCCTAAGAGGAACGTGGCAAGACCTGACACTACAATGTTAATAGAAGCATGAAACGTAACTGCTGAAAAATGACAGCTGTCATCGCAATGAATTCATTTCCGATCATGATCTCGTATGAGGAGTGGGAGCAAACTCAGAAAGATGGATTTTTTCTTCCAGTTGACAGTTAGACACGCGGATGTAGAATTTATGTATCTATCTGTCATTTATATTCTGGATATTGCAATAAATGATTAAATCTTTTGTCACTTTCGTGTTTCATTTGTTGCTATCATTTTGTTTCTTCTAAAAGTAGCATTTAAGATAAGTTTTTTTTTTTTTTTACAACAAAAGTGTTTTTAGATGGATTTTCTTTAAAAAGGCCTTTTTTGTTATGAATTTTTTTTTTTGGGGGGGGGGGCAAACATTACATATAAATATATTCTTTTACGCCTGATGATTCAAATAAAAATCATCAAAGTTAATCGCGTGCAAGGACATTATCAAAAGACATCCTAAGAAAAGTATGATTTATTTTTTTACAGATACTTCCAACAAGACATTTTATCATGTCGAATAGTAAAAAGAGGCAATTTTAAAAGCGAAAATTATGCAAAATATAAATTGTTGATGCATTCTATTTCAAACTAGCTGCTACGCTCGGCTCTGCTCGCGTTTTAAACGGTATTTTAAATAGAGGGTCAAACATTAAGAAAACATGAATCTTACAAAGTCAACTTAATGTACAGTAAATTTTGCGCAGTGAAATGTAGGAGGACAATAAAACATATCTGCTACTTCTTAAGCTAATTAAACTATCCTCCCGGGTCAGATTATAATTTAAAACTTTGAAAAAAATACTTCTAATAATTTGAAGAATAAAAATGACAAATATTAAAGATTTTAAGTAGAAGAAACGAAAATTTATCGAAGTTATATAATTAATAGGAGCAAGAAAAATGATTTGTTTGCCATTATATTAAAAAAATGCAAATCATTTTCTTACGTAAAGGAAAAATTTCATTCATTATCGGTTTTTTAAACTGATACTTAGCTAATTCCACAGATAATTAAAAACTCTTTATTCTTAAAATGAAACATCGTTGATTAAGCAGAACAGTGCAAATTACTTCATAATGCAAGTGTTTTTTTGGTTAACAAGGATGGCTTTTTTTTAACACACTCGACAAGAATTCGCTCTGAAGTAAATCATATCCAAAAAGAGGTTTTATTGGAGATATTTTGTTCATAAGCTTAGCGTATTCTGCATTGAAAAACGGTATCTTCTTAACCCCAAAACTGGTACATACTATATGAAATAATTTGATTTTTATATGGTTCATTAAAGTTCTATCTACTTATCTATTTTATAAAAAAAAGAGGAGAAAATAATATCAAGTTATGTCGAAAAACAATACAATGCAGTAAAACGGGATTAGAAAATAATTTTTAGTGATTGAGAATTATTACGCTATACGTTTTAAAAGCTTTTTTACTTCCTATTAAATAGCTTAAACATGGTTACAGTTTACGGAGCGTAACTAGAAGCACATCACATAAAATGTACACGTTACAAAACGAGGTGGGGAGGGGGGTTGAATAAATCTTCAGTTTTGAAGTTTATAAATGCTAAAATTTCTTGAATCTATTTTTTAAACCCACTACGTTTTTTTCCTCTTTTCATTAAAACAAAAAGAGAAGAAAACCTTTTAAAAGAAGAACTTATTTTATTCTCTATTTAGGACCTCTAAAGTTCTCTAGTTCATCCACGTAATAAAATATGAAAACTTCTAGAACTATTCAGTTCATGACTTATGCATGGGATTCACTGTTTGCTTCACATTCTCAAGAAGTCTCGTAAAACAAAGCAGCAATGAGTTTCGTTTTCAAATGAATATTTTAGATTTTAAGACTATATCCTGCAGCATTATGTTTTTTTCATCCTCCAAAACCTAATTCTTCATTCTTTTTGAAAGCAGCTGTCAAACTTACTTTTTAAAAATTTTGAAGATGAATTTTTAATAACAGAATATGCTACATAGCTAACATTTTTTTTTTTATCAGCACTCAAAACTACAATTATTTTACGAAAGGAGAGAAATCCTTGGATGTCAAGCCTTACATAATTCTACAATTTTCCATCCATATTTTAATTCCAATGTTTGTAAAAGCTCGCTCTGTTCGGTAGTTTAAAAGCACGTGTTTTTCAAAGTATTACTTATCTGTGCGAATTTAGACATATTTTTCATAAAATAAAGCCTGTAATAAAAATTATTCCTTAGATCTCAATTTCATTTCTTTCCCGACTTTTGGGCCGTAACTGAAATACATATTCACGCATAACTTTTTCCGCTCCAAATATTATGTGTTTGCAATTTTATTTTTTAATCAAGCTTTTGTTGAAATTGCAAACATTTTTCAGCTGCGTAAGGTAAGATTAAAGCAAGGCTATTAACTTTTAGAAACTTAGATACACATTTTACCATGAATTTTTCTTTCATTTTTCAAAAGTGCTTTAAACAAAAAAAAAAAAAATAATCAAAATAATTTGTTTTGTATTCTGCGGTTTTTACGGCTAAATATATTCATTATTGAGAAATGTTAAACTTAACAATTTCCTAAAGAAAAAAAAAAGTTTATTTCAATACTTATTTGCAATAATGTGATTTGAGGACGTAGTTGATAGGATTTTAATAGTTTTTTTTTTTGTATGAGAGATGAAATTATATTTACAGTACGACTAAATTTAATTCATTTTGAAATTTATTGCCGTACTTAAGTTATTAATTTTCATCAAGTTGTTCACTTGAAGGAATATCTTGTGTAATTTAAATAAGCCAAAACGCTGTAATTTAGGAAACATTTCTTTTCTTCTTAATAGTCGTTTATCCTTTTCACTTTTTCATTGCTTATTTATGACTGCACGCATGTTCAAAATATTTTTTTTAAACAAAATAAGAATAATGTAATACATTTATTTCATACTAAAAATTAGTGTTTAAAAATTATTCGTTTTTATAATAGATGCATTGTTCATTATCTTTTATCTCAAAATGGTATCAGGTAATTGTATTTAAGTAGCTCTCAAACTTCTTTAAAACTCGAAAATCGTATTTTCTTTTTAATTTTATTACTGTACTTTTAAATTTCTTTACTTTGGATTGCTTTTTACAGAATACATTCAAAGTATGCTCATTTTCTTTTTTTCTCTTTCTATATTGTGCAGTCGTAAAGGCCGTAAATGTGATCCAAAAAATATAACTTTGAATATTAAAATAATTCAATATGTTAAAATTAAAAAAAAAAAAAAATACAAATGAAATGAAACCACTCTATTTACATAAAAATTTTAAAGTAAACCTAAAACACAATCGAAAGCTAATAGTTTATCGGAAGCTCCATAATGTGACAAACATATTTCAATTCAAAGTAACTGAAGCTCATTTAGTGTCGTCCCTGTAATATAATTTGTTGAAGCTAAACTTTCCTAAAATGTCATTACATTGTAATTTAAAGCATCTACCCGCCCCCCTTCCCGTCCCAAACATATACGCTTTCTTTCTCAAATGCATTAAACTTTTTTGTCGAAAGTTATTCAGTACACTCCTTCCCTCTCCAGAAATTAGTTTTTTCATACGGTTGATGGTAATCCACGTGATAAGGTATATTTTACAATACGACATCTCACCATAATATACTATATCTATTTTCTTCTAAAAAATTACGCCCGGGTTTTGTATTGAACTTTTCAACATAATTGAGCCCAACGAATACTTGATTAAAATCCAATAGTGCCACAAATATAGTATCAAATTCGCTAATTGCTTCCTTCGAAAAAATTTACCCAGAACATTATTGAACGCATCGTTAGAGATTGGAAGTTTGTCGTGTAAACATTTGCTCAGCAGTTTTTACTGACAAGATCCGTGGAAGTCAATTTAGTTTTGTTTATAATATGCTGAGATTGCCCCAAAAATTAACAAAAAGTTTCCTTTTCAGTAGAACGTCCGCTCAAATAACTGCATAAGCTATAGTTTATTGCCTGGATGATCCGACCGTTTTCCGATGGATTGGATGTCTTGAATTTAAGCTGTAGCAAGAATTACGTCCGAAAACTAAACGAATCTACTTCCTTTTATATCGGCATGAAAATTCCTAAGAATTACCATCTCTCTCTATCTCTCTCTCTCTCTCTCTATGTATATATATATATATATATATATATATATATATATATATATATATATATATATATATATATATATATATATATATATATATATATATATATATATATATATATATATATATATTTCAATGTATGTATATATTTAAAAAAAATCAGTTATCCTCATATATATAATAGCCAATGATCGAGTAACCCGCAAGTTTCAACAATGAAACTCGCGCCACGGCGTGATAATTTGATAATATGTTTTGGCAATGTTTAACATGCAGGGAAAGGCTTTATTGTAAAAAAGCTGAACTCGATCCTGTGTCATTTCAGGGGAATGAAGAAACGAAAGAATGGTCAACAATAAACGCTACCTACTGGAGTTTAGTGTCAATCCACTGGAGTTAGGGTTAAAATTTCAACTATAGTTAAGTCTCGAAAATTTCGAGGTAAATGAGGCTCACGCCACCTCGGATTACTGAAAACTCGGATTATCCGGAAAATCTTTCCAGATTAAAATGTTACACTTTTCGATGACGTAAGGCGGAGCACCTTTTACTTCCTTGTACAGAGAAGAGGAAGTGCATTACCTTCACAAAATACACTATCACTGAAATTTCAGCATAAATTTCGCTTTTAAAAATCTCTTTACAAATTTGGAATTTTTTCTTCGCGAAGTTTGTGTACGTATTTATGTGCAAGTTTGTATGCAAGCAAGCATGCATTTTCACAGTGCCCAAATACATTTTGATAAATATGACCTTGTGCCTATATCTGCGTGTTTTTATATATGTCGCAAAACACAAAAACGGTTAATTCTACAAGTTTTAAAATTTTGTATATACAATTCGAGTAATATACATAAGTGGTGAATTTTCAATTTTTAGTCCAATTTGGTATTCCAAAAGGCATGTTTACACGTTCTTTGCGGTTAATCAGTGTCAGCTTTATCTATCAAGTTATTATTTCCATGTCATCTCTCAATATATATTTAGTAGGGGAGCGAGGGGCTTGTTGTAACAATTTTTACAAATGGTGTCATATCTTTAGATGTATTGGTTACATTATCAATAACTAAACTTTGATTGGTACTCTGACTATTCTTCTATGAAGTCTAATTGAAAAAACATCACATCTATAGGTATCTCTTTCAGGAAAAAAAATCTAAAAAAAGGGAAGTGTTACAACTTACCCCGTACTTGGGGTTTGTTGTAACATCTATTGGGGCATATAGTAACAACGATAAATAACATGAATTTTACACCATTAATCATTTATTCTCTTCACATTTTGCTTTGTTTTCAACAAATAATTAGGTATTTAACGAAAATAATAAGATACTTCTATTAAATGAATCTACTATTAAATAATTAACTGAAATACACATTTCTTTAGAAAATCAACAACTTAAATATTTTAGCTTTAAACTATTACTCCTTTTTTGCATTAAAATTCTACCATAGGTACTTATATACAAACTAGGCACTTCGAAATCACAGTAAGTTAAATTATAAACCTCCAAATTAAGTATTTTAATTATGTCTTAGTTCTTATATCTTATAATAATCAGTCTGCTCCTAAGTCTCTTTATCAATGAATTTAGTCTTCATCTGAGTTACAGTTAATACAAACAAAATAAATAGTATCTCCTCCGACACATCCTACATTGTGTCCACATCTTACATACAATACATTCAACTAGTGGTGCGACATCGATGGCAAAACATCGATGGTATTGATACATCGATGTTGGAAATTAAAACATCGATGGTATTGATACATCGACCAAAAAACATCGATGTCTTAAAACATCGATCGTTTTGTCAATATTTAACATACATTTTTTAGTCTACTATATTACAAACTTACATAGATGATAATTTCTAACAAATGTTTCTTAATGGATCTGGGCATTGCGTCTAATTTAAGCAATACAAAAGAATACGAACCCCACGAATATATTGAAACTACTGAACTGCAAATCATAAACACAATTTAATAGGAATAATTTCGGAACATCTTGGTATATAATAAGACAAAAAATGATGAGACATGCAACAATTTATAGAAAGTAGTTAAATCTGCGAAAAAATATATCATAGCACTTACAGTCAGTTGTATGATGAGAAAGAGTTGTGAAAATTATATTAAAAGTAAAAAATTAATTCTGACAATTATTATTAAGAGCAAGAAATATGTTTTGAACTGTTAGTGCAAAAAAGTTAAACACAAATTGTGAGTAATTGGTGGACGGCTTGTTTAGGGTAGACGCAGTGGCGGATACGAGTGAGGGGGTCATAACAACCCCCTCCCCCCCCAGCCCGGACCAGTATTTAAATGTTTGCTCGAGAAAATATAAAACTTGATCGAAACCGTAAGAAGTGCATACAAGGAGGAATGGATCGTAACCCCCTCCTCCCATCAATGCTTTGTAATCTGTTTCAAGGTTCATTGCATATGAGTAGTGAAAATAACTGCTTGAAAAAAAAAAAAAAAAAGCCGGACCGAAACCATAATAAGAAACAGTAAATAGTTCTCGATTTTTTTTTTGGGGGGGGGAGGGTATTAACTGTCACTTTTCTATTTATAGCATATGTATTTAACATATGTAGACAGTAAAAATAGCTTTTCTCGAGACAATTAGTCTGCAGAGTTCAGGAGCCATTATAATGAAAAGTAATAAAGAAGTGTCTGACGCCCGTTTGCTTTTATAAGCAACAAATTTAATCAACGATTTTTGTAAAACCATATCCAAAGCTTCAGGCATCGCTTCAATCGATAAAACATTTTAGTCCATAAATGTTTTTTTTCTGTAAAGTCTCTATAGATTAGAACTTCTTTCTGTTGTAATTTTTAGATAGTTCAGTTTTTAGTTGTGCTGAGTTTATTTTTAAATGTGCTGTAAATAGTTTATTAGTTTAAATCAGTGTTGAGGATTTATTATCGTGCAAGAAATGTAAACTTTGAGTGTCGTATTAGCGCAAAACCTCATTATACATAGGTTCTCGCAGGGATGCCCACCTAGGCATTGGCGGATACAGGGAGAGGATCATAGGGGTTATGACCCCCCCCCTAAAACGTCGACAATATTATCCGTTCGCATTGTATTCAAACACTTGTATGGATAAAATGTAAATAATTTCAGTTTTTATTTCAGTTTTTGAATTATTTTTACAAGTAAATACTTGAAATACTTCTTTTAATTGTTTATAAAATTTATTCGTGAGGTTTTTGTCTTAATAGGTGCCATATCCATGACCGATGTGGTATTTTTTAAACACCTAAGCAGTTTCAGAAATTTTTCTTACCAAAAACCATAAGTTTATTCATGGAGGAGAGGTGAGGATCACTCTTTAGCATGAGCCCCCTAAAATGTTAGTCTGTATCCGCCCCTGGGTAGACGATAAGTAACCCCCAATATTTGGTGTTTAAGCGCATTTCACTTTTCGTCTACTATTCCACCAGGAAGAGAAAAATCTCTTTCCGATGAAACAAAAGTCGCCATCACTATCAAATACTTCGACACAACTTTTAACAGTTCTGAATTTGTACAGTTATAATATTCACCGTAGTAATATGTAGGATTCTCCTTTATTTTAAGAATTGGAGTCTTAGAATCGACTGAAAGAACTGGTAACAGACTACCAGTGTCGAGTTCTTCCAATAGCTTTGACCTCTTCCTCACCCTCCAGTTATATTTTACCATCTTGTAGTGATCTTCCCAAAAATCATCCTTTACACAAAAAAATCGATATTTTTAAATTTGCGCAAATAAATGAATTTTTTGGAACAATTGCATACGTAAATTTAATTACCTAGCGAGAAAATTGGAGCATATTCTACTATAAATTTTAATTATAATACAAAAACATCAACATCGAAAAAACATCGAAACCAAAACATCGATGTTCCGAAAGCATCGAAAGTAAAACATCGATGTTAAAAACATCGATGTTTTAACAAAAACATCGATGTTTCCAAAACATCGACATCGATGTCGCACCCCTACATTCAACCCAATCACCTTTTGAATGACGGTACCCTTCGCTGCAAACTAAGCAATACCACTCTTCAGATTCAGATTCCGAATTTAAAACCCTTTTCTTCACTCTTTCTGTTTCATCTTTATTGTTTGCAGATTTTTTACCTTTGCCTTTTCCCTTTACTTTTACTTTTTCTTTATCATCTTTTTTCTGCTTTCTTTTCATCTTTTCTTCATATTCATTCTCAAAGCTTCTTTTTCAGATTTGTCTGTCAAAACAGGGGACTTCCTTTTACGCCTGTGATTCATATTTGTTTTCCATGATGGTGCCGTCGGTAACGGTCTAATTTTCGATGGGGAAAATTTGTTTAGACCAGAGCAACTCGGAGTTGGTTCGTTTGCAGTTTCGAGATTCAGCGATAAATTTTCAATCATATTTAGATAATTTTCTGATTGTTCAGTGGGATCTGGACGATCAGTGACAAAAGAGGGCGCAAAGTCACTGTCTTGGAAAATATCTACATTTAAAGGCCAAACACCGGGAGCTTTAAATCCCTTATTAAATTACAAATAACATACAGCAATAGGGGGCAAGTGGTAACAACGTACCCCGATATTTTGTTACAATTAACCCCAAACCATAGTTTTTCATATTTAGCGTGTTAACTATTCAATCAACTTTGTAACCTTGAAAACTATGATAATACATCTTACATAGATAAATGTTAATACGAAATAAAATATTGAAAGCTCTATTTAGTCAAAAATAATAAAGCTAACCAAAATTGTACGAAGGTCAAAAAATACGTTACCTGCCAATAACGGAGGACTCGCACACACCCACTCACTGCGTCGCCTGGCGGGACACTGGCGGTGATGACGTGACGTGGTACATTATAACAGTAAGAATGAGTCAAAAAAATAGGTTAATAAAGTTCAAATTCTTAGTGAAAAAGCACTGTTACTACCTGCCCCTGTTACATCAAGCCCCTAGCTCCCCAACCGTAAATAACCGCAACAATAGGATACTGTTGCCTTGTTGATGATTTTGCTCTCTAGTGGCTTCTTTTTTGAACTTACGAGCTCCTAAAAAAATCCCCAAGTAGTGTAACCATTTAGGCAGCTAAATACGTTTTATCAGAGATTGAAATTGTTGTTGTATACCTTAGCTAACTTGGTCGTTCTTATTGCGTGATTCGACTCACTCGTGGAAGAGCCAAAAGTCTAATTTGGACAGACCATTTATACTGTTTTCCAAGATCTAGTAAGTTCAGATTTGCTTTACAATTTTGTCAGTAATAAATTAAGTCACTTGTTGACTTAAAATGTTTCATAGTTTTCACAAGCTCTCAACATTTATCGAAAATTAGAATATTGGGGTACAACAATGGACCACTCTTTTGTCATGGTGTGCAGTGGCTTGAAGCTTTATTTTATTCGCCGTAGGGATGCTCTTGTCATATTTTACGTTATTTAATGTAAATAATGGCAAGCAAAGACAGAAGAATGCTTGGGAGTCATCCTATCGCCCGTATTCGTGGGAGATTTTTCAGAAGGTGCTGACTGAAGTCCGGACTAAATATAAACTGAGATAATATTTAAAAATATATATATTTATTTTGATGAGATTTGGAATGAGAAATGTGATTTCACATTTCAGTTTTCAAAACCCTTGTTGATCTCGTTTAAAACTTGTCAGACCTACGTATTTTCAGAGACTAGGTATAGGTACCAAGAGGTAAAGTACATTCTGAGTATAGGTACCTAGCTTTTAGTTGGTGAGATTTTTTTAGTTTTCAAATGTTTCTATATCAAACCTAGGCAGATAAAAAAGAACGTTACCTACATCTACCGTGTTGAACTTTATTAATCACTCGAGACGAAAAATGATGATTATAGAGACTGAGTCTCCATTGTGCTTTTTTTTTTCATTACAACGAATACGTCAAGGACGGATACTAGGGAGAGGTGATGGGGGCGTTCGTCCCTCCCGTTAGGAGCTCTCAACCGGTAATTTTTCAAAAATGAAGTTCAAAAAACGCAAATTTACGCGAGTTTTATTGATTTTGGGTGAAGGACGATTTGGGTTTGAAGCTCTATCACGATGCTGTTTAGAATTAAAATTAAAAACCTTTGTGAGCAATATTTTAAAATCGGTATACATAGTAAACAGTAAGTAATGAAAATCAATCGTCCCTCCCTTGAAAGATTTCTCGATCCGCCCTTGGAATACGCGTGTTATAAATGTCTAAGTATGCTCTGTTTTTAAAAATAATAAGGAAAAAAAAAAACGTTTAGAAAAAGGATGGTGCTTGTATGAAAGGTAAAAAATGTAATCTAAAGAACCATATTGCACTATTAAGGTTTATGACGTTAGTTCATCACTGTGAATTTCATTTTTTCAACATCAGAAATAGAAAAAAAAAACACTAATTTCGATGGAAAACCTTTCTTTAAAAAACCTTTACATTCAAGCGTCAAAATAAAAATTGCGATGCAAGTTTTATAATTCAAAGGCTTTATAATTAAGTGGATATTTTTGCTCTTCTCTTTCAATGTTTATTTTTTTTAAAGCAACTGAGATTGGATTTTGTTACACAATATTCTAAAATGATTCCTGCAAGGATTACCAGATGAAAGGTTTATGGTGAAAGCGTAGTGAAATTAAAATTAAACTTGAGCTATTTATTATCCTTAGTAATACTTTCTGAATTTTTTTTTTAGGTAAAGAGAAAATAAATGAGGTGTGTTTAAAAAGAAAAAGGTTTCAAATTTAATAGAAAACAAACAGGTTTCATAGGAAAGGTCTTTGTTTGATCCTGATTAAATTCATGATGCATAATGGGGTCGTTTCCAAAATTTTAAAAGTATTTTTTCTGAAAAAGCATGCTTAAAAATATAGGATCTGACGTTTCTGTAGTGTGACGTCACAAATGATGAAATGCCGTTCAGTGTTGCCATTCATAAAGAAAAATATTTAATTTCCATCTTTACTCACGTGTATTGGCAACGATATGGTTGACAGCAAGCGTAGAGCGCAATTTTAATTCGCTTCTTGATTATCATAACGTTGAAACGCGATAGAAAGATGCGCCAAACAGCATCATTTGTGACGTCATAAAGACCACGCCTTGTTTTCAAAATCGGATAATTAAAAAAAATAATTAAAAAATAACTGTTGGGAAAATTAAAATATTTTCTGGATCTATGTATTTTTTTTACTCATTCTATCAATTTCAGTGACTAAAAGTAGTACTTTTGACTGAAGGAAACAACTCCATTCGGGAAAAAAAACAATGACAGGCATTTTAATAATTCAAGAATAAAACAACGTTACACTTGATTATTTCTTTATGAACATAGACAAAGCAATAAGGTATCAAAACACAATCTAACTTTAAGTATTAAATGTATATTTAGTATTTGAAGCAATATACGTTCACAAATGCAAGTGAACAATGATTTCTTACGTTTAAAATTCTTTGAAATGCTTACTTTCAGCATAACAAATCGCACAAAAAAATCTTTCAAACCCTTTCCGTTTTGCACTACTTTTTGAATTCCTTCCTTCTGAAATCCGTGATTGCATGTAACTTTTGAAACTATTCTTGCAGAATTTATAATGCATGAAATTCGGAAAATGCTCCGTTTTAAAAGCTGGAAGGTAAGGAATTTTTCTATACTTGGTTTTTCGGTCCATTTCTTGATTATGTGCAAATTTCTTTAAGAAAAAAAGCTCCACGGCGAGTATTTCTCCAGTTTTTTGTAAGTCTAGAATTCACACGTCTAAGAACATAAACGTCAGTTTTTCATTGAAACATCAGAAAGTTAAGAAAAATATAGTATTTTTTCTTAAAAGTTAAACATAATTGTTTGTATTGGATGTAAAAATAATAGGGTACGCTGGATGTAAAAATAAGAGGATGTAAAAATAATAGGGTACGCTGGATGTAAAAATAAGAGGATGTAAAAATAATAGGTATAAAACGCTGAATACACAAAAGGGCGATGATTAAAGAAGATGAATTGAATGCCAATGGAAAATGGTAAATCTATTCGAGCCTGTTTTCATAACTACGTATTATGTAAATAGAAATGAAAATAATGATATATATTTTTTTGTTACGTGTTAAAAAAATGTTTCACAGTATATTTAATAGGTTTCGTAAATTAATAGCACACTTTCTCTCTTTCGGAGGAATGGGACGCATATCATCTCATACATAAACTGCCGTGGGAAGGTAAAGCGCAGTGAATGTACATTTTCTCTTTTTTTTTTTTTTTTTTTTTTTGGCCTTTTTGTCATCTATTGTACTTTAGCTTTAGCGCACAAGCTTGCTGATTTAGCTTCAGCTGAAAATAAGCCAGGAAAAAACAGAAAAAGAAAGAACGACATATTCTAAAATTTCTTGGCTTTAACTCGTTTCTTGAAAGATCTCAAAAACTCATTGCTGCAGATATTACGCTTTACTTTTCCACAGCAGTACGTACTTAACCACGAGAATGATGACTCGCAGTTTCCCCCATTTGTGCGGGTACCTCGATAGATGCCAAACTGCTCCAAGAGTTTAATTTCGCCGAGAGCATTCGAAGCCAAACGAATACGTAAAGGATATTGCATACGCCGGCATAATCCTACAAGAATTTGTTAAGTCGGGTTTGAACTCGCTCCTTTTGTGGTCGACGTCGAACAACCCCGCCGGCTTGTTTTCAAAAGTATAATTTTTGAGCGAATTTCTTGTATGCAAAATAATCGCAAGAAATGAAACTATGGAAATGGTACTGATATTGAAATGTATTCTCAGAATTTCAAAACAGAAAGAAATACTCTCAAAGGAATGTAATTGTACTCGAGCTGCAACATTTAAAAGCATTCAAATTTTTTTACTAACTTCTGTAGCTAGTTAATATATCCCTCTGAACTTTCAAGAAGCAGTTGAAAAATAAAACCTTTAATGATGCATTTTTATAATGCCCATTGGAGGAAAGCGTATGAAAGGAAGCACTTCTTTAAATGTAAAATCGCTGCTGTTTAAGTAGAAATAATTTATAAGGATTTTATTTCCGTGAAATAAAAATGCATTCAATGTGTGAAAAATATATTTTAATAGTTTCACAGATTCGTATTTGTATTCGAAAGCTCTACTAATATAAAATAACACTTCTTTCTTTCTGTTTTGCTCATCATACGGTTTAGTGTACAGCTGAAAATAATTGATTTAAACAACATTTCTATAAATTCCTGTCTCGTTTCCTTCTCATTTATAGAATGAAAATTTTTTTCTTAATTTTTAATAAACTTTCTTTTATGCACTGGCATGTATAAAAAGCCTTCTACTGAGTTTATTTTAAAGAAATATTTCAGTGCCAAGGTCTTTGTATACTGTCACTTAAAAAAAACGAGCTGATGTGTGCATCACATGACTTCCTTTTATCCTAATTTAATGTCATTTTCTCATTATTGGCAGTTTTATTGCGATTCAATATTTTACTCTCTAAATATCACCAACAGTGGCCAAGTGAAACCAGATTAAAAAAAATAATATTAATAAAAAAATCGCCAAATTTTTCGCCAAGTTGGCGACAAAACTTGGCGACCAAAAGACTGGCGATGTATCGCCAAATGTCCGCCAAATTATAACATCACTTGAGTTTACATCGAAATTAACAATGATTTCCCCCCAAAAAGGAGCAAAATACCCCCTTGGGAGCATCCGAATGCAACCAAAAAAGGAAGTGCCCAACTAGATCCCACTAAGAGTATAAGTACCAAATTTCAACTTTCTACGACATTCCGTTCTTGAGTTATGCGGCATACATACACACATACGCACATACATACCTACATACAGACGTCACGAGAAAACTCATTGTAATTAACTCGGGGATCATCAAAATGGATATTTGGGGTGTCTGTACGTTCCTAGGCATATATCCACGTGTGGTCGGGTGTAAAAATAAACTCAACATTCATTCGGGGGTGAGCAAAATGGAAATTACGGCCGATTTTTGAGTGAATTTTTTTCGCGAATACAATAATTCCTTTTTTGTAAAAGGAAGTAAAAATACCCTATGTCATTGCTTTACTTAGGTTTTCAAAGATTTTTTTTTTTTTTTGCTCTTAGTAAATATTTTTTAGTATACGATAGTTTAAAGAAGTGTTACAAGTTTGTTTTAATAATATCAGAAAAGTTCAGTTCTCGACTATAATTTCTTGTTGATTTGAATATTTTCAATGAAACACTTGTCAGATTTCAATTGACGTTTCATTGAAGTTAATACTGAATGCTCTTATTTACGTAATAAAAATATTTCAAAACTTATTTTACGTTCTTTCTAATATATAAAAAGCATCATTACAACTTTTTAAAAACGCATCTTTTTTAAGCGTGAATCGTTGTGACTCATTTTAGGTAAAACCCGTCCAAATGTGGTGGAATAATATCAGGAGTCGTTTCCAGTAAGTAGTTATCCACAAAATATAAATTAAAGGTTTGTAAAGACTAGTCTTGTGCATTGCCATAAATGTAATTTTTTTTTCTTTTTTTAGAGAAAAGTTTTTTGGATGCCGAAGATAATTTTATTTAGTTGGACACATCATTTATACACTGTGAACGATTTTCAAAGGAGAAAAGCTGTTTATTGTACGTTTATGCGAGCTGAATCTTTTTTTATGTAGCTCAAAACTTCGAACTCGGCAATTCCTTCAACTTGTTATAAAATGACGCAGTTTTTGAAAACCTTATTCAGATAGTTCAAAGCTTTAGATGTTTCAATTCAATTCGAATTTTACTTCAACATAAGCAAGCACATATTTTAGCGTGTGGTTAGAAGCTCAATTTCCACTTGTTGGATTAAAGAAAAATCACGTTATAGGATTATGTTTTTATATTTTACCTTAAATATGATCAAGAAATGTATGTCTCTATGCATTTTGCGCTTTTTGAAGTGATAGTATACATATTCACAGTATTATGTAGGACTAAAGATATGTTACGCTTTAACGCTAGTCTGGTAATATATTAAATGTTAATAAACACTTTCATCTGAATTTGCAGGAGGAGTTTGTATATATTAAAACGTATAGACAATATGACGTACAAAATTTTTTTAACAAAAAATAGGAAAAATGAAGATTAATATGTTAGAACCAAACTGTAAACTAATCATACAGTCTCAGTATTTAAAGGTTTGGAGGGGGGGGGGTTTGTATTCAATGCATTTTATAGAAAGGCAAAAATATGCAAACAAGTTCAAAATTGTATAATTTTGGCAAAATTCTGTAAATGGGGGTAGGGCGGAAACGATTCCTTGACCCCCACTTGTTAGACCTGTGACGAAATTTTCCCTTTAAGTACGAAACTTCGAAAGTAAACCTCGAAACTAAAAACATCAAAGGAAATATAGCAGTAGACTACTGCAGCTAGAGGGAGCACGGGATGATGCCGTCATCGTAAATATATGGTTTTTGTTGTAAAAGTAACGCAAATGTAATGTAAATTGTTTTCGAATCGCCTCGGGTGAAATGTCGCCAATAATGTTTTCCCCCAACTACAATATTGTGGGTAGAGAATACTTTCTTTTGGAGGAAAACTCAGCAAAGACCTTTTTTCATTGGCACATGAGTTGTCTTTGCATTTCTCGTGTTACGATATTGAACTGGCTTATCATTCGTTATTATCGGTTTAACTAAAAAAGTGCAACGCGTTTCTTGCTTCAAAGAACGATACATATCATAAACTTCTTTAAGATGCCGCGCCACTACGGTTGGTCACACGACAATAATGAATAAAAAATTAAATAAATCAGCTATATTGACCATTGTTGAGTAGCAAATCTGCATCTTCCATACTACATGTTTGCTCAAAGGTAAAATAAATAAATAAATAAATAAATACACACACTTGTGTATCATTTTGTGGAGAAAATTAATAGGAATGGCGCTGACAGGATAAAAAAATTAAACAAAAACAAGTTCAAAAGAGTTTATAAATTCTGATAAAGGTAAAACGCGTTTGTCAACAATACTGTGAGCATAAAAAGAGTGTTAAAAGACTTTGAATGCTCAGTTAAATTTATACGGTAAAATGTGGCTCAGTTATCTTCAAAGCAGTTTTATGAAATTCGAAAGTACATCTCTTTTTTACACAACTCAACAATATTTGATACTGAAATTACCTTCATAATGCGTAGTTAAGAATAATTTTGTTTAGTTACTTGGAACGAAAAATATTTGTTTATTTGTATATTTTTTTAATTGGTATCTTCCAACAAAATGTACTCCCGATAATCCTCGAATTTATTAGTGCAGTTTAAATTCAATAAAATTACTCAGCCTTCGTCATTAATCAACACTTCGGTTAAATACGACTCCCTCATTCATCAACTTGACAGGAGGGGTATTTTTTAATTCTGTATTTTTCTTCTTTTAAAAGAAGTTAAGCTGTAGCAAATATTTATATTTTAAGGAGGTAATTTTTTTTAATGGAGAAATAAAAAGAAAAATGAGTAATTTTAAACGTATGTTTCTTTAAAAACAAAGCAAGATAGTTTTTTTATAGTGGAATTCTTTAGTATGTGATGGAAAATTACAATTTTCACAAGTTGATATTTCCACGTTCTTGCATTCAAAACAAATTTTTAAGATAAGAAAAAAAGTGGCAAGAATGTTTGCTTCCTTTCTAAACATGGAGGGCGTATCTGATTTTTCCCTTAAAATATTTTGTTCATTTATTCATTTTTTTTCTACACTAAGGGTCACTTACAAAACTCAAGATTCAATCATTTTTCTGTATAAGATTGAAAAATCATGGAAATATCAATGGAATTGGAATAAAATTTCTCATTGAACAGAGGGAGGAGTGATTTTCGACAGGTTATCATTAAAGACAGTTAGTCTTTTGGATGAATGTTAACTGTATTCTAATAAAAATAATATTAGAAACAACAATAATAACAACAATAGCATTAATAACCATCATTGCATTATACTGATAATAACTGCTGAACAGAGATTGTTCCAAGAACAATGAACTCTCGTTTGTCAACACATTTTGGACCTTCGTGGTGAGCTTGCAGATTTTTTCCCACATTTTTTTACACTCCCGTTTAACTTTGCTGGAATTGATTATATTTGAAATGTTTCAGATGAAATTAAGTCGACGTCTTGTAATACCGATGGTGCTAACGCGACCACTTTCAGTGAGCAAGAAATAAATAAATTTAAGTACATCTTCATAAGTAGGTAACACAGAATCGGACAAGATTTTTTGGCGTTCCGGAAATGGAAAACTTCAACATATTCCTTGTTTTTACTTCAGATCCAGCACAATTGACCTTCGAATGATTTCCGCTCATAATGGTGTTAGAGATAGCATTCCAATGTGCTCAAAATATAAACATACACTGTGTGGTGTACTCGATGCTATAGAAATGCGTATGTAACTTTTTCCGGTCGAAGTTCAATGTTGTATGACGTATTTGAATAGCATTTCACATGCTTCTAGGAGCTCGACAGCAGTGCCTATTCAAACTGCGGAGTTTTTACAACAAAACCATGCATTGCTCTTAATGTTACGTTTAACTACCAAATTTTTTTGGAAGCTATTTCATATGTTATTTAACTTATAAATACCCATTAGATGTGAAAAAAGTGCAATTAAAATAAGTTAAAAGCATAATTTTTACATTAAAACCATGAAATTAGGGTAAAAAACCAGTGTCAAAAATTTCCGATTACAACGCCCCCTGAAGATATTAACCGATTTTCGTCAAATTTTGAACATTAGCTAACTATCACTAAAGGCAACTTTTGGCACCTATTAAAATTTGATCTGATTTTTTTTTTTAACTTTTCGCCCCACCCTAGTGAATACACAAGTGATTTAAAAGTTGATTGAATGAGTAAACGAAATGAACTAGTATTTCACTTTGCCCCATCCATTTTTCCCCACGTGCACTTGACTAACTGAAAAATATTAAAAATGCAAATAAGTTAAATATAACTAAAGAAGTACTGCACGGACTATTATATGGTCCTGGTCCAATAAATATTAAAAATAAAAACTTTATCATTTTAAACTATAAAAATAATTTTTGACTTAAAACAAAATATTACAGTTTGAGTATCGATTTTTGAAAACTGCTTGTATTTTCATATGCTTTGATTTTCAGAGTTTTTTTTTACGACTGGAATAGTCTACATGTGTTACTACATAGTTAAATTATTGCTATTTAAGTGGCGCTAAAAGCGGAGTAAATATTTCACCGTTTCACTTTGTCGCACACTCCCCGACTGCTTAATGCGAAATAAGTTCTAACGGGATGTATGTGTTACTTTTTTTTATAATATGTCATTTTCATTTGAAACTCTGAAAGTTTAAAACCTTCCAAAAAAAATCTTATAAAGTGCATTTGAAAATAAAAATTAACTTTCCAAACTTTCTGAGAGTTAAAAAAAAAAAAAAAAAATCTTAATAGAAAACTGGAATGTTTTCGAACTGGTCGTAAATCCTTTTATTAGAAATCGATTTAAATTATCCTAATGAACCTTCGACAGAACTTCTTTTTTCGGTGCCTCTAATGAATTAATGATTATGGGAATCTATTTTCTAAAAGTGCACTTAGAAGTTGATTATTTCCAAAAATTTGATTAACGGTGAAAAGCAAGTGAAACTTAATAATTTCTTAACTCGCGTGTTTCTAATGTACACACCAAATTATAATATTCTGTATTCTTTCATATGAGGTATAAAAGTAGCAAGTTATCTAAGCACAACAGTAAATTTTTCTGCCTGTTCTGAGCAGATGTCAGAAGTTTTAACAAGACCATTACTTTTCACACCGAATGTGTTTAGTTTTATTAATACATCGTTATAGATGCTCTTATACGTTAACAATAAATAAAAAGTATTAAGTTATAAAAGTAGTAACTACGGGCATCTCATGAAAAAAAAATGGGAAAAGGGTGTATAGAAAGTTCACTGGTAACTTTATGTTTGTGAACATTTCATTAAAAATGTACAAGTTCGATATTTTCGAGCTATTTGACGTTTTTGTGAGTAAGTTACGGAAAAACGAGTTGATGAGTGCATCACATGACTTCCTTTCCCGCCTTGATAATAGTGCTTTGGAGTAAGCGAGGAAGGACTTTAAATATTTTTACCACTAGTTTGTCGCGAACTAAAAAAGCGTTTTACAGATATTAACTTTCCCAATGTCGGCCATTTTAACGTGATTCAATGGTAAACTCTCAAAAAATCGCCAAGCAATAGTTTGAAACGGAAAAAAAAAAAAAAAAAAAAAAAAATCGCCAAATTTGTCACCAACTTGGTGCCAAATCGACGACAAAACCTAGCAACGAAAAGCTTGGCGATTTTTCGCCAAGTGTTCGCCAAATTATGACATCTCTTGAGTTTGCACTGAAATTAACACTGATTTTCCCGAAGTTTTTTCAAACTAAGTTTGTTGGATGTATGGAATTAAGTTCAGGATTTATCTTATTAGCCTTTGATAATGCCGGATGCACAATTGTTCAGAGCATGAAACTAGGGACATCTCAGTAAAAAAAAAAAAAAAAAAAAAACAATCGTTGTATCTGAAATTTTTTTTCATATGAGGTAAAAAGAACTGTATTTTTATAAAACTATGCGAAAAATGTTATAAACACACATTTTTTTGTGAGTTTTATAGGCAAATTCTGACAACACTACTCAGTGCCATCGTGTCGTTGTATAATCGGTTCTAAAAAAAGCTTTTTTTTGCTTATGATATTAATTGTTATGTCTGAAATCTTGTTTTTTATTGAAATTTAGTTTATATAGAAAGAGATTTGATCAACAAAGAAACTTTAAACTGTTATAATTGTCTAGTAATTTTTTTAAAGACTAGGCCTGATACTAATGTAACATCAGCCACAAAATCGCATAAGAATTTGCCTTGCTTAAACAAAAGCAAACCCAAGTTCATAAAAAGTCATATTCTCTTCATTAATGATGATATCTTTGGTATTAATTCCTTAAATATTTAGAAATAGTTGAATTTAATTATTTAAAGCTTATTTAAAATATGTAACATCAATCACAGTAACATCAGTCACATTTCTCTTTTCATTAATGTGCTTTTTGATTAGCGATTTATTACAATACTTCAAGTAAGGTTGAAACAGATAATATACAAAGAATTAATCTTACTTAATGTTATATTTAAGTTTTTTTTTATATTTAAAAATAAGAGAATTAAAAATTGTTACATTTATTAAAGTTCTTTGTGAACGGAGAATGGATCTCAAATTTAAGTTGTTTTATATTAAATAAAAAGCTTCAATTAATTAGTATATTTTGGTGTTTTATTTTATACTAATCCTCTTTATTTACACTTATTACCGCCTAGGTCAACCTATTCCATGCGTATGGTCAATTTACCTCGGACACGGGATAAGTTGACCAAGCGTCAAGGGTTTATAAAATCGGAAAAATAAGTATTATAGTGATGAATATATAGGTCATATTATAGTGTTTTTGGTACCTGAATACTTCTTTTATCTGTAGCAATTTTTGTTTTTGTCATATTAAGTTAACAATCAGAGATATACGAGCTTAAGTCAAAAGTTAGTCAACCATCCTCGGTCTCCCCTACCCCTCTTTAAAATAATGAAACTTGGATAAAATCTGTCTGTCATTCAAAGCGCTATTTGTCATATATTCACAAAAGATAACTGCAGCTGTAAAAAGTTTTTCCAACATGAAATTTAACAAACAAATAATCCTAGTTCTTCATGTATTACATTTGAATAAAGGTGCTACATCATTGATGAAGAAATGTTTCTAAATGTCACAGCTTCATGCAAATTTCAGAGCTATCACCATCCGACTTGTAGTCATGTTATAAAAAGTTATATTGAATAACAGTTTTTTTTTAAATTTCAGAAGCTGCAGCAGGTGTTTAGCAACAACACTTTTTTCACAGTAAAGGAAAAAAAAATCATAATTCACATGATATATTAATAAAACATTTAGTGAACTAGGTGTAGTAAATGCAAGAGGACATTTTATTTTATGAAATACATTAAAAATACAAGTTTTAAAACTTCATAAATGTATTTTTCTTGTAATTCAAATAAAATTTGAAATTTTAAACGAAACATATGCTTAACTTATTTTCAAGGAGAAATAATTTAAAATTTCAGTAATTTATTGTAAACTAGCTTATTACCCGGCATTGCCCGGGTTCTTTTCAATGCAACATATCTTTTGGATAATCAAATGAATGAATTCTATCTAAATGAGAGTAAAAAATTGCATTCGCACTACTCTCTAGGCTCAAATCTTCAAAAGACTTTCCATAGTACAGAAAATCAAGCATTTGCCGAAAAAGTAGCATCAACTTAAAGCGAAAAAGTATGAGGCACGTTGTCTAGGATCTGTAGTGTCCACTGGTACGTTGTCTGAGGTTGAATCAGAAGGGCGGTACATAAATTGTCTTAATGCAAAGACAAATTATTGTCTTTTCGCACATCTTGTGGGATAACCTTTTACGTGATGCTTCGAAAGAAAAGCGTTGTGCCGCCTTTGTAGGTTTTGCTTTCCCCAAGACTTAAAAAAATGCAACAGTACTTTTCACGTACATTTTATTCGGAAATAAATCATTGAATGTTTCCTTAAAAAGAGTCGTGAGCTTACAAAAAAAAAAAAAAAAAGGCAATCCCTATTATCAGGCAAAAATATAAACAAAATATCTTCTTGGACACAGTTGCAATATTTTCAGATTAATTTAAAATCATCCACAATATCCAAAAGCTAAACAGATAGTCCACCATACGGAAAATAAAGAATTCATTCAGTATTGTTAATAGACGATAACACTTAGTTTTACGGATTTTCCGGCGGTGTTTTTCGAATGAAGGTATCAAGTGATACGTTATTTTGTATGTTTTCAGGCAAGCACATTTCGCAGAAAAAGTTTGCTTACTATAAAAAAACTTTACAAAATGTGTCTGCTTGCTCTTAACATGGAGATTTAGTGACAAACCATAGAGTAAAATTGGATAAGTGTAACTTGCCTAAAAAGACGCACGTCAGCTACATTTTATTTTCTTATATTGACGATTGACGTCAAATTTCTATTTTCGTAGGTAAAAATGATAGTTAGAGAGTAAAATTAATGTCTTGTAACGATTTGAAATTTGTCAAGATTTAAGTTCTAGTTCAAATTTTTAAAACCTAATGCTTGCCGTAAATGTTATACATGATATCTCACACTGATGCAGGTAGAGAGAGCACGTATTTAAGTTTGCTGCTTTAGACAAATTATTCCTTAGAGAACACCAAAATTTTAATTTATTGAGACACAGTCGTCGTGAGTGGTGACACTGACTACATTATAGTTGTTATTTTAAGTTATGTAAAACAATAAAAATGGAAGTAGGTGGACGTGAACTTATTGAACGAACTATTTAAAAACCGTCAATTAAACTGCGTTATAGAGAAAGAAGTAGCCGTGCGCATTTTGGTCACTATCCGCGTTAGATTTTTTTTTAAAATTATTTGCAGGCCATGAAATTAAAAATAAACGTCTTATTTCTACCTACAACGGCATAATAGACAAATATTTTGTTTATATCTTACAGAATCTTGTTGCATATTTTGTTCCCCTTATCCACAGCTTAAAAGCAAACGAAATGTATTTCACGTTTTGAAACGTATTTTAAAAATTTTAAACTTAAATTATTCAAATTTTTCGGATCCATGAATTTAACCCAAAACTTTCTCCTAAATATTGTTCTTAGTACCCCTCCCAGCAGCAAGAAGAATTACATTTTTGAGTGAAACCAACTGAGCAAGTAATATAAAGCTATCTATATCAAAAATAGTTACATCTCAAATGCATTTACAGCACTTGACTGCTCTTATGACTTGTTGCTCGTGATAGAAAACGGAAATCTCACTGAAGATTGCAATCTCTTGAAGTTTAAGAAAGGTCCATTGTGGTTACATGTGAGATACAAAGTGTTTCACCTTATTCCTATACTGTTAAAGAGAGTTTAAGCTATTTACAGTGATAATTTTTCCATATATATCTCACAGCACTTCTTCAATGACGGTTGAAATGCTTAGTGGTAGCTATAAACTTCCAACAATTTTCGATTGTTTACAATAGCAGTTATCGCACTGAGCTTTATAATTGGAAATGTAGTTTTGTTCAACTTATTTCACGATGAAGAAAAAACTTCGTATTGTGGCGCAATATTTCATCATGCCGTTTTGAATAATAATTTTTGTGTCAAAAGTTGCATCATACCCTCTAACAGATTTAAAATTATTGCTAGTCGGCGAAGATGTTTCATCAGGTGC
This sequence comes from Uloborus diversus, assembly GCF_026930045.1. NCBI lineage: Eukaryota > Metazoa > Arthropoda > Arachnida > Araneae > Uloboridae > Uloborus > Uloborus diversus. The sequence goes on from NC_072731.1 coordinate 205,651,569, forward strand.
ATTATTACTCGAGCGTTAAGGTAATATAAAATTTCAAATGAAAAAAAATGTTTATATAAAAAACGTAGCAATTTTTTGCAGTTTAAAACAGTTTAAATTTAAATTAATATTTATTTGCATTTTTTCCAAACTTTAATCTCCAACCCTCCCAAACTATATGAATTCCGCCAAATTATATTTCCGTGCAGTTTTGCGGATAAAAAAGGCGCACAACCTTTAATTTTAGCACACAATGAGAATCCTAGTATGGTAGTTTATGTGCATTAAAGGTACGTCATGACCCGCCCCCCCCCCCCCCCCTTTGAAAGACAAATTCCAGCTACTTTACTATGCACAAAAATGAATATTTTGCAATTTATTTGCTATATTAGTATTTTTTACCCCTGTTCTTTGATGATGATAGCCTGGAGTAGTTTAACTTAGTTGAACCGAATTCGGTAAAGATCCGACGTAAATCATGGAACAGTGTAAAGAACATATGCATGTTGGTTTTAAGGACCATACAACATTAAATTGTTATAACTTGTACACGGATAATGAATGAATTATTGATACCCAACTAATTTTAGTATTTTCTGGGCTGTTCATGTGGAAAATACCGATCTATAATTTCGTTTTACCATTCTGCTACGGAAATACCAAAGCAAGCAGAACCGTCGGAGACCGCAATGCATTCCTGCTTTGCAGAATGCTAATCAAAAAACGCTGAACAGCATTTCGTTATCGTTCGGTTTTCTTGCCAAACATGCTCGACGCTTGAAGCAAATCGGCATTAACGGCCAACGTTGAGAATACCTTTAGTATTGATTGTATTTAAAATATCCCCTGGTGGTTATAAGTTGCTAATCATTTTCATTTGCTTCGAACCAATGTTCACAAATTTAACGATTACAGTTTATCTTTGAAGAGACTTCATTTAGGGCATTTTTTACAGGCTTTTCATTCAGACCAAACTTATAACAATATGAAAATTCGTTATGTCGAAAACAGCCCTTTTATGATTAAAAATATAAACTTTAACCTCTTTGAATCTTTTTTAAATTCCAAAAACCAGCCTATATGAATTCTTGAGCAATAATTTACCTCTGTGCCAAATTTGGAAGAAATCCGACTAAAACTGGATTTGTATAAGGAACATACACACATACCCACACACCCACAAACATACATCCATTTTTATACATATAGATTATTATATATATATAGATACATGTAAGGAAAGCCTTAACCTCACTCCTCCCCTTTGAAAGATAAATTCCGAATGCGCTATTGTACATTACTATAATTATTTTGCAATTTATTTGCTTTATTAGTACCTTTACCCCTGCTCTTTGACAGCCTGGAGCGACTTCTATTAAACCGAATTAGGTTATCGGTTATAGTTGAACCGAATTACTTAAAGATTCGACGTAAATCAAGGAATAGTATAAAGAAAATTTACATACTGCAAATTGGTTTGATAAGGATCATCGAACATTAAATTAAATTTCTGTTGCAAGGATGAAATAGATGTGGTTTTAATAAAAGTAGTCTAATGCTGAAACAGTCGAAGATGGTACGTCAATATTGAATGCAATATTATTACCTTAATCATGTTTGTATTTTCTCTGCTATTAACGGGAAAAACACTGATAAAAAAATACACGAAACCTTACTGTTGTGGATTTTATAATTAAACAATATTTAAAAATTATAATTAAACGGTAGCAATCAAATTAAGTAGCACCATGAGTAGCATCAATGGACTCCTGGGGCTTCGTAGGTCGCAGTTTAAGAAATAATGTACAGCATCATTTCTTATAATCTACGGCTTCCTCGCCAAACATGCTTTAGCGCTCATCGCTAAACGGCACTGACGGCCATCGTTCTGGATACATTTTGTGTTGACTGCATTTAAAATAGCTCCTGGTGGTTAGATGTTGATAACCGTTTTCATTTGCTTTGAACCATGGTTCGCAAATTTAACAATTAAAGTTAATCTTTGAAGAAACTTCATCTAGGGCAGTTTTTTACGGGCTTTTCATTTAGACTAAATTCATAACTACACAAAAATTTGTTCGTGCAGAAAAGAGCAATTTTATGACTCAAAATATAAAATTAGACCTCTTTGGGTCTTTTTAAAATTCCAAAAACCCGCTTGTATGAATTCCTGAGCAACAATTTACCTTTGTGCCAAATTTGGAAGAAATCCGACAAAAACTGTGGATTTGTATAAGGAACATACACACATACCCACAAACATACATCCATTTTTATATATATAGATGTAACATCAGTCACAAAATATTTTAAAACAAAGTGTTTTCATCAAGTTTAAAATCCCTATTTTAGGGGAATTAATCTGTTTAGATTTTACGTCATTAGTTTAAATTATAATATAAGTCAATTTTCTCAATGTCTCTTCTGCGTAACATCAGTCAGGTTTTTTTCCCCTTTAATTTCATACAAAAAAAAAAAAAAAAAAGAAAAATACTCGAGTCTGAACACAAGTTCGGAGGCAGTACTGTGTACCATATCTTGATATTTTAGATCAATTTTAGAAGAAAAAAAATTTAATTTCAAGACAGTGCTGAATTTCTAAGTTAAAAATAGAGTCAAATTGTAACGTCAGTTATCGTGGACAAACCCTTCAGTTCTTTTTTCTGAACTGTTCAAAATTAAACAAACTTTATAAAATAAAGAAACAATTATTCTATACATTTCAGTCATCAAAAGCTTTTCCCAACGGGGGAGTCGCATACAGGCACACATATTCCTCATCTATAAATAATGCGTCCCAATTTTTAATTTTTCGAAAGTTATTAAATGCATTTACTTTTGACATTTTTTTTTTGTTTTGTTTTTAGCGATATCTTAAAGATTCAATAAGTCTTCTTTCATGCGTTTTTCTTCTTTCTTTTATCTTTGCTGGAAAGTAGGTTAAAACTGAGCGTGGGTTTTCTTCAAAGTTATCTTTAGTAACATTTTGGTTAATTACGAGTATTTTGACTATAATGGAATAGCAGTGAATTGGTTGGACACGTTAAAAGGTTGGGTTTCTCCATGACTGTTGAAATACACCTTCCTCCTTCTCATGTGGACATTTATCTAGGGGACAGAGTAAAAGGTTCCACCAAAAATTCAAAGACATAGTTCTCAAATATCAAGAAAGATGGGACAATATCATGATTACTGACTACTGCTGGATGCTAACAAAAGATGAACCTGAGGTGAAGCATAAAATAATAAAGGAAAATATCCGTTTTCGTAAGTAGAAAATTTTCATTTTTAATTATTTAAAATAAAAATTCAAACTTTCATGCACATCATTTTCTCCTCTTTGTGACGCCATTTTATGATCAAATTAGTACGTTGATGATTCTCACTTAGAAACTGCACCTTACGTGTATCTTTATATATTAATAGGCAAGCCGTTTTCTTTCGGTACCGATTTCTCCTCTGTTTGTGAACCGATTTCCTTCATTCTTTTTTTGTTCGGTAGCTATTGCCGAGTTTTAGTGTCATCAATACAATTTTTTGAAATCGAATGATAATTAACGGAGATATTAATAAAAAACGCATTTTCGTCCTAAATGGCTCTTTCTACTCGAACGAATGGTCCAATTGTTTCGAATTTGATATGGATGAAAAGGTCTTTAAAAAACACTCACGAAAAAAATGTCAGGGCGCCCAAGGTCCAATAACCTAAATCCACTAGAAAAAAGTTATAAGCATTTTTTAGTTAGCGAAACTCAAAAAATTTAATTTTGTCTCTTTTCCTTTGTTGAAATTCACTGTTGGAAGCGTGAAACATTAAGTTTTAATTCATTTTTAAACCGCTTTTTCTACACGAAAAATGCATTTTAATGCTTCAAGCTTAGTATGGTTAAAAAGCTCGCAAAAAATGCTTTAAAACACGTTCTACCCGGTTTTCCCGCGCAAAAATCAAAACCCGTTATGTTGGCTAGAAACAGCGCTGGAAGCAATTAAAAGTTAGTGAAAATTCATTTTTATTTGCTTTTTCACGCGACATAACGTGAAGAAATTGCTAGATAATATTGTGGTGTTGCCAATTCTCGCAGGAGCATAAAGAAATGAAATACTTGCATTTGTTTTTATTATTGAGGTTTTTTGGGTAACTACGGGCATTTAAAATATTTTCATTTTGACTATGTTTTCGCGATTTTAATATTTAAATAAATTATTTTACGGAGTGAGGGACGACTTTCAGTTCCAGCTCCCAATAATACCTGCATTTGCTATCACCACAAACAGATCTCAAGGTAAAACGTTTGAAAAAATTGGCTTATTATTATGACGTAAGGTGCTTTCGCATGGACAATTATATGTTGCCGTTAGTAGAATTCGTTCATTTGACTGTTGGAAATTTTATATTTAACGGCAAGATCATGCCTACTTTTACAAAAAATATTGTTTGTACAGGAGTTTTACGTATCAAGGCAAATTTGCGGCATCATTTCATTCAGAACGACATCCATTATTGTGAAATTGGCGAACTTTATGCATTTTAGCACCAATGCTACGACGAGAAATATTTTTCTTTTGCATTCGTAAAAAACGAGTACAGAAATGTCTATTTGCTAGGAACTGACTAGAAATGAAGTTCCTCTTTAGGGTGGGGTTCATTAAATTGTAACCGTTTGTGACAAGGCGGAGGAAATAAATGACAAGAGGAACATACAATGGGGAGAATGGGTCATCAACCTTTTTTTCTATATAAGAACGTTTATGAAAAACAGTGTGATACGTGGCAAAGGGAAGAGGGGTTATGGTGAAGTGTGAATCTTTGCGACAAAAGGGAGAGAGATCAAACATTTTGAAAAGTGCATTTGTCATATTTCCCCTAAACCGAAGACACATCACAAATACGATTTTTTAAAAATATTACACTATTATTGCGACGTCCAGTGTTTTTCTAAAGACAATTTTTAATGTAGCAAGTAGGATTCGTTCATTTGACTGTTTGGAATATTCTAACTGCAGAGGTCAAGGCAACTAACTCAATAATATTAAACTTATTAAAAAAGCATTGTTCATGCAGAAGTTTTACGTATAATCTGAGTTTTGCAGGATCATTTCATTCGGGAAGATTTCGATAAATGTAAAATTGGCGGGAGCTCTTCATCTATTGGCGTCAAATTTTTGGCACCAATTGCAGCTCGAGAAATGTTTTTACTTTGCATACGAAAACAAAGAGTAGGGAAATGTATATTTGCATACGGTTGCCACAAAATAGGGGCTGTCCACGAATGAAGTCCCGCTTTAAGGTGGGGTTCACGAAATAGTAACAGTTTGTGACAAGGGAAATTAAAGACATGACAAGAGGAGCATACAATGGGGAGAACGTGACAACAAATCTTTTTTTTTAATAGGAACGTTTATAAAAAGCAGCGTGAAATGTGACAAAGGGAAGAGGGGGTATAGTGAAGTGCAAAACATTGTGACAAAGGGGGGGGGGAGTGGGTCGAAAATGTTGAAAAGTGTGACATCAGTTATGCACCGCCCTTAACTATAAACAAATCACAAAGTTGACCTTTTTTAAAAATTGTACTATTATTACGACGCCCAGTGTTTTTGAATGGACAGTTATATGTACAGTTATAACACGAGTAGAGTTCGTTCATTTGATAGTTGGAAATTTATATTTCTAATGACGAAAAAGCAACTTACTCAATAATAGTAGACGTTTTATAAGTAACATTGTTCACACAAAAGTTTTACGTATAGATTGAGTTTTGATGCTTCATTTCATACGAGAAGGTTTCGAAAATTGGATAATTGGTGATTTTTATCCATTGGCGTCAATTTTTTTGTTTCCAATGCCAGCGTGAAAAATGTTTTTCCTTTGCATACGTAAACAAAGAGTAGGGAAATATTTATTTGCATAGGGTTAGTACAAAGCAACACGATATCCAAAATAAAATTATTCAAGCCAAGAATTGTACGATCACACCAATTTCTCAATGGGGTTGTTCCCTTCAATCAAAAGTACTACTTTTAGTCACTGAAATAGATAGAACAAGAAAAAAAAAATGTTGAGAAAGAAAAAACTTTTATTTTCTCAATAGTTGTTTTTTTTAAAAACTTTTTTGAATGTCCGATTTTGGAAATGAGGCGTGGTGTTTATGACGTTATAAGTGATGTACTTTGGCGCGCGACTCCATTGTCGCGCTAAATATTTACGGTTTGATCTCAACCACGTTTTCGGTTTATGAAAATTTGCGCTGTGCGCTAATGACATCAACGAGTGGCATTTTATCGCTTTTGATGCCAACAAATTAATTTCAATCTGCGCACTGATTAAAGTAAATGTTATAAAATATGAAACTTTTTCAAATTACTTAAAAAATGGTTAAAACCTTTGGTTTAAAGCATCCTCTTTCAATAAAAAATACTTTGAAAATTTCGGCAACGACCCCATTACCGTTATTTATTTTGAGATTAACAGATAAAAAGCAAAATTGGAATAAATTATTACTGTGGTATTGTGTGTCCGTATAAAAATTGTATGTTTTCAGATATGCAGTAAACATGAGTAAGAGTAGAAATAAAAATGTTGGAAATGGTGAAATTCATACAAGTTTCCTCAAATATTCATTTATGAATATGGTCGAATTCTAGTATATTTAAAATCAAGGAAACTTCTGTCGACCAAAGACGACTCGCGCAATCTAAAAAAATAATTTTCATCTGTTTAAAACGATAATACATATCGAGTGCTCAAAACTTAGTGTGCAATGTGATATAAGGATAGGCTTTTTTTTTATAAATATATTTAAAACGAAAAAAACCCTATTGCCAAATCATGCAAAAAAAAAAAGAAAGAATTGGGACTTAATGAGAAAAAACATTAAGACCTCTTCGAAATCAGCAGATGTAATAACACAAATATCAGTAAAAACTTATTTCATTTTTTTTTAATCTTTAACTTCGAAGACCTGTGTTATTATTGTATCAAAAAATTATTTATTTTTAATGTTATCCAAGAAATTGAAGACATACAAATAAAGGCAAAAATATACAATTGTCTGTAAAAATACTTCAATAAAAACAGATGTATGAATTATCCCTCTCGCCCCCTCCCCGAGCAAAGTGGCTAAATTAAGTTTTAATACTTAGGTAGGGAAATATAAGAACAATTTCCTCGAAATTAGTTTAACGTAGTTCCCTAAGCTGAATTCCCAATTTAATTTCATTCTCTGCTGAAACGAAGCTATAGACTTTTAATCTTCTCATTACTTGGGCATTTAGATGTGCTTACATTACACGAAACATAGTAATCGCTTTCAGACACTATTTTCCTATAAAAGGTTTTGTTGTCAATCACGTAAATCTGTAATACACTTTAAATTTATGCATCGTGAAAATCTTCGCTATAAATGAAGATAATTAACTTACTAGATATCATTTATTAAGTAAACAAAATATTTTATTTTTACTATATTTTATTTTTTACAATATTATAGTTCCTTTAAAAGTAGTTTTCTTAAAAAGTTACCATGTCAGTTTTTCGAAAGCAGCGAAAAAGTTCAATTTTTACATAGTAGGGGAGACTGGGGATACTTGATCCCGGGGGATACATGATTCCACAGGCAAATATGTACCAAAATCATTAACTAGAAATTTGGAACTTGAAAAGTAAGTTAAAGTTATACTTGTACATAAAAACTGGCAACATTTTTTTTTAGCCATTTTGTTTTAGCTCAAGAAATGATTGAATGTGTCAAGGGAAACTTTTTTTTAAAGAAAAACATTCTGAATTTTACATTATCCGTTACATGCAATTTAAAAAAATACCGAAGTGTAATGTTAAAGTATAGACAGTCTTTAATAATTGAGACAGATTTTTAGAAAATCGACACTCATTGTTAATAATAGAACAAGTATATTTGTAAAAATCGCATATTAGGGATACTTGATTCCTTCGTTTAGAGGGATACATGATCCAAGGGATCAAGTATTCATATGACAATGTTAACGCAATGAAACAATATAATTATTGTTTATTTAGTTGATATTAATTTTAAACATTCAAAAACATGTTTTTATAATAAAATGCATCATAGTTGAGTGATAGATAAGATTTAAACATAAACTGATGAATTATGTTTGGAACAGCGAAATAAGCTTGAACAAGTTGAAATAAATGTCAAATCCCTGTTTGAATGAAAAAAAAATATTTTGCTATAGTTAGATTTTCACGACAAAAAAAAAAAAAAAAAAAAAAAGTTGCAAATTATATAGACCCATTAACGAATAGAATGCAAAGTTGGGGTTTTAGAGTTTCATATAAGTTTTCTGAAGCGAAAAGGTAATATGCTTAATCAATTCATTTTTCCTGAAAAAGTGTAATAAATGAGAATCAATGTGATAAGTTGCCTTAACCAGGGTTGCCAGGGGCTAAAAGGTTCCCAAAAATGTGTAATTTTATTTAAAAAAAAATGTGGGTAAAAATATTACAAAACCGATGGCATAGGGTTGCCTAAGCAAAAATGCTTCAATCATAGGGTTGCCGCAAGTCAAAGTTTCAATACTGAAATTTGGAACAGCGGCAACCCTATGATTCCCCCTACGATTCTATTTTAACGTTTTCATAACGTTTACAGCTTTTACTCTTTATTTATGACAACAATGTTTGGAAACTCTATGAGGGTAAATTACTGATTTTTGAGCAATTTTTAGCCTCTAGTAACCCCGCTTAGGAACCGGAAAAAAGTAGGCAACTTTACTTTAGCGTTTTATTTACAGCTTTTACTCTACATTTATAACAATTTTCGGAAACTCGATGAGGGGTAAATTATCTCCCTAATTGAAAACCTTTTATCCTCTGACAACCTTGATTAGGGAGTCGAAAAATGTAGGCAACCTTAGTTTAACGTTTTATTTCCATCTCATACACTTCATTTATGATAACGATTTTCGGAAACTCGATGAGGGTAAATTGCTCCCGTTTAGGCACTTTTCAACCGCTGGCAACCCTGATTAAAGTACGTGAAAGAGGTAGAAATTCTTACTTTCACGTTTTATTTACAACTTTTACTCTACATCTACGGTAACAATTTTAGGAAATTTGATGAGGGTAGATCAAGCTTATTGGGATCTCGTACTAAAATATTTTGATTTTAGATCTTAAAAAAATGCGTAAAGGTCAGTAAGCGTAATTAGAGACAAAACTTTAGCGTTTAACTTCAGATACTTCTCTACCTTTTGGATAAGTTGAGAAGTCAAATTTTCTGCGTTGCATCTAAGACTTTGTCTCTAAGAGCAACAATGTACAAACATTTTGAATTTATGACAAATTGTTAACCAATGAAGCATATTTGCATTTATCCCGACACCTTGCCTTTTATCCCAAAATCCATTGCGAAAATGGGAAATAATTTTTCATCTTCATGAGTTTTATGTAGGTAGGAAACCAGTATATTCGCACTTAGCTGAGATGCTTATGGAGGTCTATAACAACTATACTCAGATTGTAGTCAATGATCCGCGTGCGACTAGTAGGGCCAAAGTAGATCGTAATTTTTCGGTTATAAGACATGTTGTCATTTTCATTTTTTTAAAGAAAAATCTTAATAGAGAAGAGAAATACAACTATACTACCGCATAGAGTATTACATAGTGCTCATAAATAGGTACTTCAAAAATTCTTAGCTGATACAGAACTGCTTCTACATGGAGAAGTTTGAGAGGTTACGCACATGTTAGCACAAGGAACATAGAACCACTAGTGTTGCTTCTTGAGCAGAACTATAGAACTGCTTGGTATACATGATTGAGTGCTTGGGGATGCTCTCCAGTGGAATCTGTAAAAATATTCTAAAAAAATTGCACCTTAATGGCAAGTAGCTAGTCAATGATTTTAATCATTTATATATTTATAACTTCATATTTGATTGGCAAATGTACCAAATCATAGCAAGTTAAGATTAATTAACGCTCCCTGGTAGGGCAAAGCGGGTTTTTCAAATGTTTGTAAAGTTTGATAATAAATAACTATTGGGTTTGAAATAGTAAAAAAATCACTTTTTATTTTGAATTTCTAGAGCCCTGCTAGGAAATAAACCCGAAATTGTTACGATAAAAATCCAAAAACTACAATTTTCGAGCGTTCTTCGAAAACCTACCCGCTTTGGGCTACCTTCCCCTAGCTACAATGAAAAAAAAGTAAATAAACATTAAAAAAACTCATCATACAAATGATTTTGAGGATGATTTTATGCACAAGGATTCAACGGAGTTGGAAATTATAAATATTTTAAATCACACACATATATTATAAGAGTATATGTATTTCCCTAGGTAACTTCTTCCTTACGCATTCATTACGAACAAAATTTATTCGAACGAATATAATCTCATTTGTTAAGGGAAATTTACATCCCAACTTCTTAATCCCGAAAAGTCCAAAGCAAACAAGAAGTTCGGAAGTTTTGCGAAGCAGATATCAGAGCTGCGTTAAGTGCAAAATTTCTTTCTTCATTGCAGCTCAAGTTTCAAAATTCCCTCCGGCTATTAATGCAAAGCGAACACGCATAATGCTTTAATTGCTGTAAGATTTAATTTGATTATTTTAATTTTTCGGTTGAACATGATAATTTAGATTCTTGAAAAATAACCGTAAAGGGGACTTTATATTAGATTTTTCGCTTGTTAATTCTTCTTTTTTCACATTTTTCTATTATTTTATTATTTTTTCTTTTAAAGTTTACATTTAATATTACATTCACGCTGATTTGAAATATGCTTTTAATTAGTATGAAACATTTTTCTAATAATGTAATTACTGTAATTTTAATAGAGTATTTGAAAAAAAAGAAACAATTTAGTCAATCTAAACTGTATTTGATTTTTAAAAATATTTTCAGAGAAATGAATTAAATTGCATTTGTTCATAACATTGGCGTATTAAAAATCTAGGCATAGACTTTGTGTACAGAAAATCAGAAGTAAAAAACTAGGGTTAATTTTAATTTTATTATTATTTATTGAGAAAAACCATTTAAAAATTCACGTAAAGAAACATCTCTAGGAATTCAGTCATTTGAATCAGATGATATTTTAGTTTCGAAACATAGCAACCAACTTTGATTTTTTCTCTTAGTTTAAAAAAGTCAAACGTTGCTAATCACATATAAAAGGTTTTACAGATAGCTTTATTATTTTTCTCAAATATTGGCCAAGATGTCGCATGTGGTCAGCTGAATAAATGAAAAGATGAATGGATACAACCTGCATTAAAACACTCGTGGGACTTAATGTCTTGCAAATAATTATTTTTTTTAAGTGAAAGCATTAAACAATATGAGTGTTTCCAATATCAACTAGAACCATAGAAGAAACATGAATTTATTAGTCTAGGGGTTCTCCATCTTTTGGATTCTGCGCCCCTTTTAGAATATTGTACATGAGGTCACGCTCCCCTCTCTCCCCCTACATGTAGTAAATCCAAGGGTTACAATTACAAATTGAAGTTTATTTGGATAAGTTATTAAGTACAAATTTAGATAATTTTACACTCAAAACAGCACTAGTTTACAAAACTTATTTTTTAACTTATTATTAGAACATATAAAATTCAAGAAGCAAATTTTTTTAAAATAGTCTAGCATGTAGGTTGTGTGGACTTGCACATAGCTTACTTTCACAAGATTAATGAGCTTGCTGACACTGGTATTTAATATTCACAATTAATACAAAATTGAGTAAAACTTTTTTTTTTTTATTTTCTAATATACACTCGTATCTTCGTTGAAATTCTCCCCCAGGTTGAGAACCGTTGTATCAGACACAACATACATAGATTGGGCATGAATTTCAGTTGTTCTTTTATTTTCTCGTAATTAAAATGCAAAACTAAAAAATACATAAACATGTTAAAAACCTGCCTTATGTTTTTTTCTTTCTTTCTTTTATTTTTTTTAAGTGTTCATACAGAAGTGCATCCAGTTGCTAAAACTACTTCGGAATAATGACGCACAAAAAACAAATGGCAAACATTAATCCCATATACAAATAAATAACAAAAATAAACGTTTACCTACCATATTTTAGCAGAATTAAACAAGCTCTTTGAAAATATTTCAGTCTCAGAATGGAGCAGAATAAATGGAAATATATCCCAAATCTTGAAGAGAACAAAGCGTCTCTGTCTTTAGATAACCATTCCTTATGGAAACTAATTGTTCCCTTTCATCCCGTATTGGGCTTTGCTTTTCGCAATTACCAGCTTATATTAGCCATTTGCCCAGGGGTATATCCAGTTCTCTTAGGTTTCTTGTTTCTGTAGGGACGACCTTTGTTGATGGATGCTTATTTCTTTTTTTATACTTACCGTGTTTTTTCTTGTGTGGAAGTATATTCTCTTATAGTAATATAATCAGTGTAATATTGTTATTGCTAAGGAACGTCTTTCTGTACATTATGAAAGCGTATCCTGATGTTGCATTTTTTTCTTACTTTTCGTTGCATTTTGTTTTTAGTCATTGAGGAAGATAGTGGATAAGTTTCTTATTAATTCCGACCAGTTTTACCAGGTAATTCCTACAAACCGTGCAGAAAAATCGATGAAAGTTTATTCTTTGTGTTTCTAGTTGGTTGGTTCTATTAGTTGAAATGGCGCAAGAGCCTGAATAATCTATATTGCGCCAAACGATAGTTTTGAAGATACAAGAAAGTGGGGAAGAAAACCAAAGGGGAAAAACTACTTGAGCTATAAAGGACACAAACTTTCTGGAATTTAGAAGAACTTTTAAGGAACAAAAAACACAGGGACAAAGACTAAATCAAAGACAAAAAGCAAATTTCTTGAAGGAAGGGGAACAACTGGGGTTGTGCTTCTAGAAAATAGCTTGAAAACATATGCCTAAAAATTGACTTTATTGAGTCTTAAAAAATTTCCTTATTTTAAAGATTCAGTTGGTGAACAAGTAAGAATTTGTGCTAGTCAAGTTATAAACACATAAACATTACAGTGGCCCTATTTGGCTTATCTAATAAAATGCCACATTTTTTTTTCTAAATTTTTGAATTTTGAATTGCTATCGGAGACAAAATATCTTATTTGATCGTGTTAACATATTAGACTCGTCTTTGTAATACAAGTTCTCAATTTATCCGCATTTATCTTTACCTGTCACTTGAATTTTGTGTTTTCTTCTTATCCTCAATAACCCAGCAGATGAACTATTGTTATGCTTATAATAAAATGACCCTGCAAAATAAATTTATTAATTCAGATATTTAATATTTTTTAATGCCAAATGATATATATATATATATATATATATATATATATATATATATATATATATATATAATTTAGACACAAACCATAAAATTTCATATAAATATCCCATTTTCTTTAAACTACTAAAACTTTTTTGAAGATTTACAATAAATTATTCGATTCCTTTCGTGGATAACTTGAGCGCTTTTAATTAGATGTGTTGACGTCTAGATATTATAGCATACAGTTGTCTTACGATCTTTCTACAAAAACAAAATGAATTGCAAGCAAATGTATTATCATTATTGCAACGTTTCTATAGTAACGCCTATCTAATTAGTTCCTTCCGCATTGAAGTGAAGTAGTCTCATATCACCATTTTGTTGCGTCAATACTCAGTTTAAAGCTAATGGAAAATATGTTGCGTAATTCTTCTGGGCAAACAGAAAGACACTGTTAATCTTGAAAGAGTTTCTGAAGCAATGAATATGGGAAGCTATTTTCGTAATATCAACAAAGCGAGTTTTCATTTCAATCCAATATTCTTTAAAAAGTACCAGAACCGTATTTAACGTAAAGTAAAATTTAATTTAACATTTTTGCAGCAGACAATTTCGCAGTAATAACGAGAGGATACATTGATTTTTTAATGAAAATACGGATAGAAAATATATTTAAAATATTAGACAAATAAATAACGCTTTATACCTAAAAGTATCTCAAGGTACTAATGAATGAGTTAAGAAGCGGAAAAAGATGGATTAGACTATTATCACTTAAGCTAATATCATCATCTAAAATTACAAAAATGAAACATAAAATATTAATTATACATAGTGTTCCGTTTTAACTTGCAAGACCTCTATTTACGCAACCGTTAGTCCTAGATACATACTTCCAATTGAAAAAATGTTCAAAATCAGATGCGGAATTAAGATATTGAAAGCTTGAAACAAAACTATAAATGAGTAAGAAATACGAAATTTGACTTTATATACGGGACCTAGGCCCCCTAACTTATATTAAGAGAAATATTCTCCATTAAAAACTATTACTGATCCAAAACACTTGACATTTGCGACCAAAACTCAAGGAGATATTCCAATCAAAAGTTTTAAGGGACCATACAGAAGATGAGATAGGAACTTATCGCCCTTTCAGAAGGAAGACAGGTTGTCAAAGTAAAAAAAAAAAAAAAAAAAAAAAAAAAAAAAAACAAGTATTTATATTTTTCATTGCTGTTCAAAAATAAATGCAAATGTTATGCCGTGATACGAAAAAAAAACACAATGCAAAGCCTCAAATAATTTGAAAAAACACACTGTATGCATATATTTAATTTTAAACACTTGTTAACCGTTATATTTTCCCCCATAAGGTTTTTATTGACGACAAGTGTAAAGTGGTGTATCTCACAAAACGCTGCGGTTCATATCTCTGTGAATATTGGTAGTACTAATTTCAAACTTTTTGTGTAATAATTATTTTTTAATGGAGATTATTTCCCTAAACATAAGTTAGGGGACCTGGGGCCCGTATAAAAAGTTAAATTTTGTATTTTTTGACTCATTTTTATTTTTGCTTCAAGTTTTCATTATCTTAACTCTACATATGATTTTGAACATTTTTGCAATTGAAAGTATGCATCTAGGACTAACGGTTGCGAAAATAAAGGTCTTGCAGGTTGAAACAGAACATCCTGTATACACGCGTAATATTAAACAGGCACATTCTCTTATTTATATTTTGGAAATGTTAGAGCAAATTGAACTGACTATTGCAGAAACAATTCTAACAAAAAATTTGCTTTTTTGTGAAAAACAAGGAAAACTGTTTAGTTACATACTTCGCTTTTATGAAAGATAGAATTGAATTTATGGACAAATTTTTTATTTGGATATTTCGTAGACAAAAGTTAATTTTTGTCCTTTATGTTTCCCATGTAAAATTAATTATTATAACGTTTTGCATTTGACAGGTTTCTGCAATAAACAAACTGTTTAAACCTAATTTCAAAGCTTTACTCTCATTTTTTGAGGAATTGCCAGAAAAAAAGAATATTAGTTTAAAATGATGTCTTTTTATTTAGCGTCAACTAAGAAAATAATTATATGATGCTGAGTCTTCCTTTCTTAGTTAAATTAGAGATAGCTACTTGTCGTCAGAAAAGCATTTTGAGTATGGTTGTCGGACAAATGCTAGCATAGAAATTTTCATTTATCAAACTAGATACAGATTAAAATAGCTCAAAGCCAAATTTTTTTATTGATGAATTCATCTCAAAAGGAACAAAATGTAGAAGTCCTACCGAAATATGAATAAAGAGTTGATAATTATTAGTACGAAGTGTAAGATGTAAGAAAATGATATCATAAATATTTTTGCACTCTTACGTTTTGGGGGTACGCCTTTTCAGTTCACAATTCTGGTAAATAATATACTTTCTTCAGAGTGAGGTTTAGAGTATCAGGCTTCCACGTGGTGCACCCTGGTAACGCCGAACCTGCTACAGCAATTGCCCAGAAAAGTTACTTGCCAAAACCCTTTCCCCTAAACGGATATGCGTGGTATAAACCAAACTAAGCTTTCAGCCGAGTAAACGTTCATGGAGTCAAAGAATCCGTCAATGTTTATCTTTACACAACTTCTTTCTTGGAGCATTCTTACAGTAGAAGAACTGTTTGGAAGTTGTTATTTTGAAACACTCGTTTTAGCCCTTAGAAGTCCGTCGTCCTGAGATTTCGGATGGCTTTGTAATAATTCGTAAGATAGTGTTCACCCAGTTTTGAAATTAAAATTAACTTTAGTTGTAACTTTCAGGACGATTGACCAATTTTTTTTTACTGGTCTTCAAAATGAATTTCATGTGCTGACCTGGAGTTTGTATTAAACCAATAATTTTAATAAAGCTCGTTATGGTTTCAAAGTTTTTGTCACATGAAGAGAAATGCCCTTAAATAGGGAAGTTGTTATGAAATCCATTAAAACATTTTTATCAAAACAATTTACATATCAGGCAGTGAGAGTAAAAGGGATGTAAGTGGCAAAGTAAAAAATGGAAGTAACCGGTACAGAGGGTAGGTAAATCTCTCCTTTGTCTTGGAGCAAGAGGGTACTAGTAGCCCTGGTAGGCTTTGTTACTCAGCATGATTTAGAAAATCCTTTCAACGAAACCCTACCTAAAACCTTATCTTCAAACGCGTTTTACGCGAAATTTACGTACTCATTCAGTAGGTTGCAATCATGTATTAATCTTGTCCGGAACATATCAACATACGAAATAATATACAGTCGGACCTCCATATATCGAAGTAGCAAATTGCCGGAAAAAAATTCGATATATAGAAATTTCGATATACAGAAACGATCTTATTTTATCATAAAAATCTCCTAAAACATTAAAATTAAAGCTAATTTTCGTGCATGAAACCCAATTTCTAATTTATACGAGCATCGGATTAAACGAAAGTTAATAACTGAAAAATTAACAGAAATTACATTTTTGTGCCTTCATACATCTTTATTCTTCGGCAGTTCAACTTGATTCGCAACATGAGGGGATTTTCATTTTGACAATATAATCGGGAGAAAAGTAAAAAATAAATCTACTTAACTTGAACGATTTTTACTGAAGCTGAAAAGACTGGGAATGATAATCAACAGACAAAAAGGATAACTTGAAACTGATTTTACAGTGTTACTGGTTACAACTAAGATTTGAAATAAACTTGAGGGAATTTAAGAACTCCAGAACGGAACAACGACCTATCTACACACCCCTCAAACCCAGATTTCTTATGAGTTTCTTAGCAACCTTTAGTAAACATAATTTTCTCCCCTAACCTTCATTTTTCATGAGACAAACAGTCTAAAGTGGAAAAAAATCTACGAATGTCTCGAAAAAATTTCGATATATAGAGATTTTTTTGATATATAGAAACAATTTTTCTATGTAATGAACATTGAAATTTTCTGAGATTTCGATGTATAGAAAATTTCGATATGTGGAAGTTCGATATATGGAGGCTCGACTGTATATAAATCTCAAAGGGTAGGCCGAAATGCATGCAAAATTACAGCTTTTAGAATCACGGATTAATATCATCTATCTAAACTACTTGAATTCAAAAACTAATATACTCGAAGCGAATCCCAGTTATAATTCATTTGAATAAATTTTTATGCATTAACATTCTTCGAGTCTAAGTGTTTCGCGATGTCCTAAGCTAATAGTAGGTGTAGCTAATAGTAGTTGTGACATGCCTTATCCTCTGCAGCCTCAAACACATGTATAGGTTTTAACAGTTCTTGTACCATCAACGTTTTTTTTATTTGTTTCTATTCCTTAGCATCAGTTCATAGGGAACCTTCAACTATTTTATCAATGCGAGTGCGAGACAATCAGCGCTTGTGTTTACGTATATAACAATAGATCAGTGCAAAACATAAACTGGTAGCGAAGACAAACTATTGGTTTAAAAAATAAGTATAAGTACATAAATGCAAAATTTATAGCCTATGTAAATCAGTAAGAATGTACTTTCAGCTTTTCTGAGCAGAATTGTTTTATGTCCTGTGTATTTCGAGCAGAAAAGTGTTATGAAGAAGATAAATATTTTTCGCTTTCTGTCAAAATTTGCTGGGTGAAAAAAAAGAAAAAAAAACATGCACATTTTTTTGAATACGTAAATGTACAAGCATAGGGAATTAACAGTGAGAAACAAATTTTAAGTTTAAAAGATAAATTTAAAAAAAAGAAAAAACATTAAATAAAAAAACTGAGTTATACTATGGATTTGAATACAAAATTTAAAACTTGAAAAGGTTAATAGTATTCGTGAAATACAAACATTATGTGTTAATAGGCAAAAGAACAATGTTTAAGAACCGCAATTAAAACGTTTGATCTCAAAAAACTTGTTTAAATGTTATTTGTTATTGAAGTACAGTTATGTAAAACTTAACAGTACCTTAATTCCAGATTCGAATCTCTCATTTCGCCATCAGAATTATGTCCATTTTTTCTGTTCACCACATAAGATACACTCATTAATCATCCGTTATCTCAAATGACGTTTAACTAATTAGTTAATCCTTGGATTCAACGGATGCAGAAGCATTTTGCGTCCTTTAGGAGATATCATATAAATGTTGATCTAGAAAAAATTTTTTTTCATACAAGCAATCACCGTCCACTGAACCTATCAAGCGCCAATATTTCCTGTTTTTGAACAATTACTTAGTTTTATCACTCCAAACTTTGTTACTCTCAACATTCAAAATTTCTTTATTTTGACCACCTCTTTTCTAGGAATTTATTTCTAGGGTAGATAGTAAATAATACAGGACTTTTTCAAAGAAAAATAAAACGGATTTTATTTATTTTTTTTTTTTTTTGCAAGGACGAGAAATTTTCTTTTTGCTTTGAAACTTTTCAAGCACGTTATATAAGACGGAAAAATATTCGCGGAAAAATAAGATACTTTAACAATATTTCATGTTTAACATGAACAACGAAATGGTTCGTCATTCATAATATCAAGTCTTAAATATCAATGTGTTTTGTGGTATCAATTGTGAAAGGAGAAAGAACTGTAACCGATATAGCAGAAGTAAACTAAGAAAAGATTATGCTTGCGTTGATCCTTTTAGATACATACAGAAAAGGTTTACATGTCAAATATAACGTAACGAAAAGCTTAAATTGTGTCTCTATGCAATAAGAAAGGAAATGGAAAAAATGGTTTTCCTCAAAAAACCGCATTTATTGTATCACAACAGGAGAGTTATCCCTTATGCAAAAAAAGTGCTTTATTCAACAGGAATTCTAAGTGAATAATCAAGAAGGAAGAATTTTCGTTTTTTATTTGATTTGAAAAAATATTGAATAATGACAGTTGTCGTTAGAATTAGTATGTTTTTTTGCATCTACTTAATTATAATGTGCTTCAGATTTCTCTTTAATTATAAATCATATATGCCTTAAAACGTTATTGAAGAATGGTACTTATTCATAAAACTGATTTTTATGAAAAAATTATTAATATATATGAAGTGTACAGAGGAAAAGCCCTTCAATCAGTTCTTACAAGGAAATGGAATACTGATAACATGTTGTGGTTGTCTAAATGTAGTTTTCGAATGCTAGTTTACGTGACAAACCTAGCTTTGCCACACCCGCTTCCCGACTTCATCACGACCTCCACGTAACACACACAATCACACTCTATGCTTGTTATCTACCTATGAAAAATTCTAAATCATTTTATCTATTTTCAACTATCTCTTCATTAAATCCGAAAATATGCTCAGGGGCTTGTGGTTGAATTACACTTTGCTTAGATACTAGATCCTCTTTTAAAAGTTGGTATAGTATTGAGAAATTGTTACACATTTGCAACTTACCGCACAATTCGTGCCTTACAAGAAAACAAGGGTTCATAATGTCCTTGTAGGACTTCGTATCTAAAACAAACATTTAGAAGTTTGAAGTCCGTAATTGTTTTGTGTTGTATAAATGTTTATTCACAGAAGTCGGCAGTTTGTTTATTTACAAATATGTTTAGATACAAATTTCCTTTCTTTTGAGCTATATGCAACATTCCCAAATTGGTCAAAATTTACTGCTTCAGTTAGCGAGATTTCGTTCAAATTTTCGTAAAATATTTATTTATACTTGGGCCATGAGGAAAAGAAATAACGCCTTTTAAAGTAACACATAAATACACTGGTGTGCAAAAATTAAGGACGAAGACGAAAAATTAGCATATCAGCTGAACGAAGAGGCAGAGTGGACTGAAAGACCAATCAGGAGATTAAGTAAGGTGATGAACGGTAGCACATGCGCAGATATGCAGGCAGACGTAATGGGGGAGTGTCTGAGTAGTATAAAGCATGTTGTCGGTGTACGATCAGTATTTCTGGCAAAGAGATAGCACGCCGTATAGCAGTTAAAATCACACCGAGTTGCTGCCTCAGCGAGAATCTGGATGCTTTTACCCGAGGTCGAATCATTGGGAAGTTGGAGGACGGCCGCAGTGTGACAAGTGTGGCTGCGGAGTTCGGAATTGCTCACAGCATCGTTTCACGACTTTAGAGACAATTTCAAACTACAGGAACAGCTATCCGGGGGTTCAGTAGTGGTCGTCAACGAGGAACCACATCCGCAGATGACCGGTATATTGTCTTACAGGCCAGAAGAAACAGGCGGCAGACAGCAGGAGAAATCGCTAGACACACGACACAGGCGACTGGACGACCGATATCGCGTTTTACCGTAGCCAGAAGACTGCATGGTGGTGGTCTGTTTGCACGACGCCCTATACGATGTGTACCTCTAACGCCTGCCCATCGGAGAGGGCGTTCTCTGTGGTGCCGGGAACACTGGAATTCTAGAGACAATGAATGGGGACGAATACTCTTTACAGATGAGAGCAGATTCAGACTGAGTAGCGATTCTCATCGCATACTCATCTGGAGAGAGCGGGGAAGCCGCAATCATCCCTCGAACATCATTGAAAGGGACAGGTATGGAGGTCGCGGTGTTCTCGTTTGGGGAAGCATCATGCTTGGTAGTCGTACATATCTTCACATCTTCGACGCAGGTTCAGTCAACGGGACCCGTTATTGTAACGAGATTCTTCTTCCATATGTGCGTCTTTTTAGAGGCGCTATGGGTCCGCAGTTCCTTTTCGTGGACGACAATGCACCATGTCAACGCACAGTAGCTGCCGAACTGCTCTTAGAGAGTGAGGATATTGAACGTATGGATTGGCCGGCACAATCTCCGGATCTCAATCCCATCGAGCATGTACGGGATTTTCTAGGCAGACGCTTGGCAGCTCGTACCTTACCACCAATAATGATTCGGGAGCTTCGATTGGCGCTGCAAGACGAATGGGCAGCAATGTCTCAACAACTCATTGACACCCTCATTCTCAGCATGGGCAGACGCTGTGAAACCTGCCTGGCAGTCGGGGGAGATCATATCTCCTACTAAGGACCGGATTTTTCTTGCTGGACACCCATCACAGGGATGTTTCGGCCTTCAGTCGCATTGCGCTCCATGCTACTTTTTCAATAAAACTTCTTTTTATCCCTCTGATTTCTCTTTTAGTAAGTGTTGCTTACATTACACACGTCTTTACATATTGGGGATCTTACGGTATCAAATGTGTTGATTTGGAAAGCTTTTGTACAAATTTATATTGAAAAAACCGTCTCGTCCTTAATTTTTGCACACCAGTGTATGCCAGTGCTGTAGAATATGTATAGTACTATACCAAGCATTTTTTAAAATTTAGTTTTACAATGTAAAGATGCAGAAAACTTAAGAAATTCACATTCATCTTTAGTTACATCACTTACAAAATCCTTGAGAAGTATTTAAACTAGTATCCGAATAAGCAAGACAAATTCTAAAACAACTAGACAAAAAAGATGACAAAGGTTATTTTACTTGACTTTGGAAAAGCATAGCTCTCAGTCGTGTTGGTGATACTCGAGCTCCCTCTTGTTTGTTTACATGCGCCACTAAAGTTGAATAATGCTTTAAAATACTTAAAAAAACGTTTTGAACAATACATAATTATTATGTTTTTTTATTTTTCTTAAAATGTTGGAAATATTTTTTATAGTATAGAAATTATGTTTAAAAACAAATTGTGGCAAAAATAAAAGTAAAAACCAAGCATTTATTTTATTTCGCGAACTGTTTAAAACATCTATTTTAAAACAAATTATAACTAAATCTTGAATTATGATCAGACATTTTTATAAAGGAGTTGTAAGTTGCTAAAAGGCCCAAAATTTGCCGCATCCACCTTAACTAATCTTAAAAACTCAAGTGAGCTTTTAAGATTTGTTTCAACAGTTTCTCGTTAAAAACGTGAAACTAATTTTAATGAAAGTCCATTTAGTTGATAAAAAATACAAAAATATAATTAAAAAAATATTGCAGCGTAGATTTAAAGGGCTTTTCGTTATTGAACAAAAAAGAAACATCGTGTTATATCTTTAACGAAACAAAAAATAGTGTCTAAAAATGGCTTAACCTAAGGTGCTACAAGCATGCAAATAATAAATAAATAAATAAAAAAGTGCTTTCAAACTTTTTCAAAAATGCATGTAACAAATTTGCATTTATTTTGCATTGACTGTAATATAAAAGAAACTAAAAGTGCAATACAGCTCACTATATAATATTTAATAATTTTAATATTTTAATGATATTTTATGACTTTGCGCCACATAGCATTACGAGCGTCTGAGAGTTTAGCTATTTCTCCCATCTCCCCTAAACCTACTTTAAGTCATCATTGAAAACTGTCTAGATCAGCAGCATTCCGCACACCTACTGTTTAGATCTGAAAGATAGGAGTCAACATTTTTGTTGCACTCGATTTTTATATATTAAGCTTTTTGAGACTATTATTTTATACGGTTTTTTTTTTATTAATGACCCCCAAGAAAACATTTAAAAATTGCTCAACTAAAATAAAAAATTTCTGTAAATGCTTAGAAAATCAAATGTAACAGAATTTTACTTAACCGTTAGTTCGTATACACTGCTTCTATTCCAGCAGTTAACTGAAATAAACATAAAACTTATCTCAAATCATATTCCAAAATGATAAGCTAACTAGACTCCGAGGTTTAGCTGCAAAACACGCCAACAATTAAAACATATCTAAGACATACTCGTGACATTTCATGTTCACTTGGAGGTCGTGTTGTTGTTGCCTTGAGCCAGCTAGGCTGGCAGTTTAGGGTGCGCTACTTCACTTTTAAAACTGCACTGAAATTTGGTGTGAAGTCCGACTTTCACGGTACACACACGCCATAGGGACCCGTTTATGAGGTAGGCAACCATTCACAGCACAGCGACACATTCACAAAAAGGAAGGACAAGGACAGGAGAGAGAAAGTACATCCATGCCCGAGCCGATATTTAAACCCGGGACCTCCCCATCGCAGTCATTCTCCTCTTACCACTAGACAGGGCGGGCAGTGCCGCGCTCGATGGAAGTTTAAATAAATAACTATGTAACTTTTTAGAAAATGTATGTTTACCCTCCCTATTTTTTTTTTTTTTTTTTTGTTTCTCTGAAAATTCACGCAATCATTATTATTGTTGGTTTATATGTGTTATTGAGAATGGAGGTCTCGAATTGTTAAAGCGCCACCTATGTTTAGTTAAAAACCTCTGGCTGCAACCAATTCAGGGAGTTTAAGGTCAGAGCGGCTGAAAGAATGCTGCTCTCAAGTGTATGAAATTAATCATAATAAAAGTTATACAGTCCACTTTTGTTGTAGTTCAATGGTTGTGTTGCGTTGCGTTGCAGAGTAGAGCCAACCGCAAGAAACCAGCTAATAGAAAAAGATAATCTTACCTAGAGGTAAGAACATGGTCAGTCGAGCCGGACATTAAAAAGAATGGCTCGTGAAGAAATGTAACGCAAGTTGAAGACGCATGGAGTGAAATAACTTACGCATTACGATTCGAAGCCTTTACATGAAAGGAGGTGAGTAGCAATTTCAAGTTTGAAATTAGTGACTGCTAAATAACCAGAAAATGTCTAAAGACGCGAAGGAAAATGAAATTGAGTTGACACGCGTTAAAGCAAAACGTTCTATCGTAAGAAGAGCAGTGACAAATTACGTAAAGAAAATTGAAGGCAATCTAAAAGAACAAGACGTTAACTTTGAGGAAATATGTGAAAATTTAGAACTGTTAAAGCAAAAAGAGGCTGAATTGAAAGATATTGACTATAAGGTTGAAGCGCTAATTGAAAATCTTGAAGAATTAGATAGCGAGTTAGAAAGTGTTTTTGCGTATAACGAAAAAGTAATACTAATTAAATTTCGTGCTGAGAAAAAACTGAACGAGCAGAAGAAACAAGAGTTAAACGTCTCCAGTTTAAATAGCGCAGATAAAACAAATTACGGAAGTGAAACAATAAAGCTGCCGAAACTTTCCTTGCCCAATTTCAGTGGCAATATTATCGACTGGCTAACGTTTAAAGATCTTTTTAATGCAACAGTAACAAAAAATGAATCTCTATCTGATGCTCAAAAGCTTCAATATTTAAAAACCTCGTTAAAAGGTGATGCTGCGAAAATTGTAAATTCTATTCCAATATCTGATAGTAATTTTAAAATTGCGTATAATTTGTTAGATGAACGATACTCAAATACAAGAGAGTAAACTTTTGCTCACATTAAACGCTTTTTGGATCTTCAAAGCATTCAAAATGAATCCGCTTCTGCTTTGTTGACTTTAGTAGATAATGTCAATGAAATAATTCGTTCATTAGAAACGCTGGGTCAATCGGTTGATAAATTTGGGGATACCTTAATGTTGTATTTAATATTACAAAAATTAGATACTTCCACTAAATTATGGTGGGAACGCCAGTCAAAGAATTCTGAAATTCCGAAACTTAGGGATTTAATAGAGTTTCTAAAAAGTTACGCTAGAACAATAGTAAGGGTTCAGTCGGTAAGGTACAAAAGCCCACAAGTTCTAAAGTTAACGCTTTGGTTGCGGTTTCTGTATGTTCATATTGTAAAGATAATCATTACTTATCAAAGTGTGTAAAATTTCGCAGTCTATCCGTACCGCAAAGATTTGATTTCGTAAAACAAAATAAACTGTGTTTTAATTGCCTCTCTAATGTGCATCTAATTAGAAAATGTAAAAGCGGTAATACTTGTTTCAAATGTGGGAAGAGGCACCACAGTATGTTACATCAAGAAAATGAAAATAGGTCGATACCTAGGTTTCCTTCTGTAAGTGCTAAAGAATTTATTCCTTGTTCAGTAGAAACGAGTTTAGATTTAAATCGGAAAAATGAAGTTACTTCTATAGTATGTGCAAATAATTCATATGGTAATCAATTGGGAACTAGTATGAATAATAGCAATTCATCTGTTCTTTTATGCACTGCTGTAATTAAGATTAGAAATTCTAAAAATGAGTGGATAAGTTGTAAATGTTTGCTGGATACGGGATCAGAAAAAAATTTCATTAGGAAAGAATGTGCCAAGCAATTGGGATTGAAAATTAACCCTGCTCAAATTTCAGTTTCCTGTTTAGGAAGTTATAATACGCTAAGCAATGGAGCAGTCGAGTTAGTATTTTCCTCTCATTTTGGCACTGAATTTAAGATAGTAACCTCCGCTTACGTCATTGATAAAATTTGTGGGGAATTGCCCAATTCAACTACGCCTGTAAAATGTTTTAATGAGTATAAGGATTTATTGTTAGCAGATCCCTCTTATTTTAAGAAAGAAAGCATAGACATTCTATTTGGGGTAAATGTATTTTTTTCGCTTGTAAACGGAGAGGTAATAAAACAGGGTGAAAATCTTCCGTTCGCAGTATGTTCTAGATTAGGGTGGATAATCGCAGGAGCCACAACGCTCAGCTGTTGTGACTTAGAATCTAGGTCTGTTAATAGTTTAAGTGTTACTACAGATGAGCTAGTTAAGTCGTTTTGGGAATTAGAACAAATTCCGTCAACACAATCGCTTACAAGGGAAGAAAGGCTTTGTGAAACGCATTTCTTAGAAAATTATACGCGCAATAAAGAAGGAAGGTATTCTGTTAGACTTCCGTTTAAACCTAATAGAAAACTGTTAGGTAACTCCAAGGCCACCGCATTTAAAATGTTTCATAGTCTAGAAAAAAGACTTCTGAAAATGCCTGACATTTATTTGCAATACAAAAAGTTCATGACAGAGTATCTCGATCTTGGGCATATGGAAATCGACAATACGGTATGCAAAGAAAATGCTCATTATTGTATTCCGCACCATCATGTAATTAATGAGTCTAGTTCCACCACAAAATTAAGAGTTGTTTTTAATGCTAGTGCAAAAACTACATCTGGTGTATCATTAAATGATACGCTTATGAATGGTCCAAAGATGCAGGACGATCTTTTCGCTATTTTATTGAGGTTTAGATGTCATAACATTGCAATTACAAGTGATTTACAAAAAATGTATCGCCAGATAGAGATTCATGATGCAGATAGAGATTTTCAAAAAATTCTGTGGAGGGATGACCCCACTAAACCAATTTCGACTTATAGGTTGTGTACTGTCACGTATGGTACCGCATCTGCTAGCTATTTGGCTACGCGAGTACTTAAACAGCTGGCAATTGATGAGGCAGCGAGATTTCCAAAGGCAGTTGATCTAATCATGCATAATTTTTACGTTGATGACTGCCTGTTTGGCGCTAAAACGCAAGAGGAGGCGATTGATCTTATCCATGAACTGAATGATCTCCTTAGAAGAGGACAATTTAAATTGCACAAGTGGTGTACTAACAATTCGTTTGTGTTGGAAAAACTACGCAAATCAGAGGGCTTGTCTGCATGTTCTTCTAGTACCGCTGATTCTAAATTTATTAAAGTATTGGGATTGAGATGGAACCCAACGCCCGACGACTTTACGTATAACATTCATTTTTCGGATAAGCACAGAGCCTTCCCTACAAAAAGTTCTATTTTGTCTAGTGTGTCAAGCATTTTCGACCCCCTTGGGTGGTTGTCGCCATTTATTATAACTGCAAAAATTTTGATTCAAGATTTGTGGAAATGTCAGTTATCGTGGGATGATCCTGTGCCTCCGGAGCTTAAGGAGCGATGGATTAACTATAGCAACGATATTTCTCAACTTGAACCTGTAACTGTGCCTCGAAGAGTTCTTTTGCACGAAGCGTCTAATATTGAACTGTATTGTTTTTGTGATGCCTCTGAGAAAGCATACGCTGCAGTAATTTACTTAAAATCTTCTGATACGTCCAGTCATCAAGTTAGCTTGTTGACATCGAAGACTCGTGTTTCACCATTGAAAACAATATCGATTCTGCGCCTTGAACTTTGCTCAGCTGTGTTGTTAGTGCATTCACTACAAATCGTTCTTTCGTCATTACATATTCAAATTGATGCAATACACGCCTTCACAGATTGCACAATCGTTTTAGCATGGTTAAGATCTCAGCCGTCACGTTGGCAAATATTTGTTGCTAACCGGGTTTCTGAAATACAAGGGATCCTTCCTATTCAACACTGGCGCTGGATTCCTTCAGACCAAAATCCAGCAGACTGTGCAAGTAGAGGACTTTTACCCTCTGAACTGCTTAAGTTTGAATCATGGTGGTCTGGTCCTCATTGGCTTAAACACGAGGAAATTCCACATGTAGAAGTACCATCGTCAACGGACGCTCTAAAAGAAGAACGAAAAAAGGCTTCGTGTTTATATGGAACATCGTCTGTTGATTTTCCGATAATTGTTAAAGTTTCATCATATGTTAAATTACGCCGCATGATAGCATGGTGCCTACGTTTCATTAAAAATGCTCGATATCCCAAAAATAGAAACATTGGCTATCTGACTAGTGATGAAATGAAAGCTGCAAGAAATATTTTGGTGAAGATAGTTCAAAAGCAAGAGTTTTCCACTGAGTATCTTCATTTGGAGAATAAAAAACCACTTCCTGCCAATAGTAAATTACTTTCCTTAAAGCCATTTATAAATGAAGATGGTGTAATACGTGTTGGTGGTAGACTGGAAAATGCTCCTTTTTCAAATGAAAGAAAACATCCCATTCTCCTGCCAAAGAATCACCACTTAACTACCATTATCATTCGCTCCTATCATGAAACATATTTACATGCGGGTACTATTCTTTTGTTACCTGTTATACGTAAGGAGTTTTGGATAATTAACGCTAAGTCGGCCATTAAAAAGGAAATTTGGAAATGCATTAAGTGTTTCAAACTCAAGGGAAAAACAGCAACCCAGGTGATGGCTGATTTGCCGCGTGCTAGAGTAATGCCATCACGAGTGTTTTCAAAAACCGGTCTAGACTTTGCAGGACCCTTTCTAGTAAAACCGCGATCTGGCCGCGGGGTTAGAACCTTAAAAGTTTACATTTGTATTTTTGTGTGTTTAGCCGTAAAGGCTGTGCACATTGAAATTGTTGGCAACTTATCTGCAGACTGTTTTATAGCTGCACTAAAACGATTTGTGGCGAGACGAGGAAAACCAAGTGAGGTATTTTCGGATTGTGGGTCAAATTTTGTAGCTGCAAATAAAGAATTCAATAGAGTTATTGCACTTCTCCAGAAGGAAGAACCCGTTCATAATTATTTCGCCAACGAGGGAATTAAATGGAACTTTAATCCACCTTCCGCCCCTCATTTTGGAGGAATTTGGGAGGCAGCTGTCAAATCCGCTAAATCTCTCCTAAAACGTACAATAGGAGACCAAAAATTGACTTTGGAAGAATTTTCAACGCTAACGACACAAATTGAATCTTGTTTAAATTCCCGACCGTTGAGCCCTTTGTCAGAGGTCTGGGCATCCGAAATATCTGCTCTTACTCCTGGGCATTTCTTGGTTGGTACATCGCTTTCTTCAATACCAGAAGAAAATCTTCTCAACGAAAAAATTCCCCCTTCTTATCGCTGGAAATTAACTCAACAGATTTTTCAGAGTTTCTGGAAACGATGGTTAAATGAATATGTTTCCGCGTTGCAACAGCGATCCAAATGGGTACGAGAACAACCAAATATTAAAGTAAATGATTTAGTTTTAATTAAAGAGGACAACGTTCCTCCTCTAAGGTGGAGGTTAGGTAGAGTAATGGAAGTTTTCCCTGGTTCGGATCAGAATGTGCGAGTTGTTAACATAAAGACCGATACTGGAATTTTTCGCCGACCAATTCATAAAGTAGCAGTTTTGCCTAATATGGACTGATGAACTTTAGGTGACTGTTACTAATGGATTGGTAAATAATTGTTTTGTAAAAAGGCTTCTTTACATCTGTTTTATTTTGCAAACTTTAATAATGTGTATTTCATATTTGTTGCCAGTAATGTATACTTGATAGTAGTTAGTTCTCAATTGTTTTTTTTTCCATAGTTTATCATATAATTTTTGAAACCATATATGTTTCAACGTGGCCCGGTATGTTAAAGCGCCACCTATGTTTAGTTAAAAACCTCTGGCTGCAACCAATTCAGGGAGTTTAAGGTCAGAGCGGCTGAAAGAATGCTGCTCTCAAGTGTATGAAATTAATCATAATAAAAGTTATACAGTCCACTTTTGTTGTAGTTCAATGGTTGTGTTGTGTTGCGTTGCAGAGTAGAGCCAACCGCAAGAAACCAGCTAATAGAAAAAGATAATCTTACCTAGAGGTAAGAACATGAATATTTTTAGACATAAAAATAATTCGAGCAATGTTCGAAAAGACTTCTGAATATTTGATGTAATCTGCTCAGCGGCGAAACCGTTATTTTGATCAATGACAAAGCATCTAATTTAAATTAATAGAGCTGAAAATTTATTTGTGCAAAGTACTCTTTGATATGGTTAATCCTGTCTCCAATATTTATCATACTTCAAACACTTTGACATTTCCGGCGCGTGGCACCATTGCCGTCATTCAACTCTAATTAGTTTTACAGCTGTTGAAAGGCCGAACACTTTCCGAATGTTTAAATTAAATTTAATTTACGTTCGACGTTCACGCAAATAATTAACACCACTGACTAAGTTCGCGGATAATACTGCAACTAATGATATAGTTTCCCAACTTTTATTTTGGATGTAAGCGTAAATGTGTCTGTGTTTTGAAGTATTTATACTCTTTAAATAAATGTTAGTTAAGATTGAAATAAAAACGCAAGAAACGTTTTCTCTTGAACATTTTCCTTGGTAGAAAAGAAACGAATTTCACAACAACAGCTTGATATTTGAGAGCTTGGACACTCTTTACAATAAGTAGACTGAATGGACATTTTTGCAAAATGTCGAGTTATGTTATACAATTATATGTTAGTTTCATTAGCTGCTAAGGGTAAAAAACGGTCTCACAAAATGCAATTTAACATCATAATCAATATTTTTCTCAGCAAAACCTTGAAATTTTCAATTTATCCACTCTCCTTTGCCAGTCAAAAGCTACATTATCATTCAACGTGCCGAATCTTCTTTTCACCTCTCATATTTTAATGTCTTTCGTTTCGTATTTAAAGGAATTCCCATCCGTTCTGAAAACAAAATGTAGTTTTTAGTGAAAGTTTGTATTTTACAGCTGAGGGCATGACTAAGGCGGAGCTACAAACATAGATCAAACACATGAATACGCTGCCAGCTCAGTCATTCCAGCCGAGGACTAGTTTCGTGCTTATCAGCACTCATCAGCCCGCCATAGGAAGTGACTGAGATGGAGGTATATTTCATGTATTTCTGCCTTAGCCCTGGCTATACGGCGGTAACATACTGAAAATAGATCAAACAGCTCGATTTCTGGAGGCATGTATTAAATTTTCACTTTTATTTGCCACCATCAGTATGGAATAGACTGGTAGCATCAGTTTGGTCTACTATCAGTTCTCTGTGTTTCAGCCAGTTCGTACTTAAAAGGCGTGTATCTGGAAGGCGCAGAGAAGATGATATTTTTCTATATTATATTGTCTTCTACTTTCCATGAGAAAAATTTTTTTTAAACCGATTTGGTGCAAAATAAAAACGTTTCCTTCTCAGAGATGAAGCACGGGAGAACAAAACCAGAACCAAGCATGGTGAATGATTTGCAATTATTCCCCGCATCGCAGCATGAACTCATTCGTTAGGGATGGTAAGTTACATTACGATATTTACAGCTTGCACGGTGTGCACATTTTTGGAGAACTAAGACCACAGTAAAAGATAGAGGATGAAATATCGCATGTGTGCTAACGAGCAATATATGTAATTACGCTACCCTCATTTATTTCAATACAAGCCTTATTTTGTAGAGGGTTTTTTTTTGTTTTTTTTTCTTTTTTTTGTCTTGTTTTTTAGAAATACACACGGAAATTAACTCTCACGCTCTCGCATGAATAAATTGTTTTATTCAAAAAAAAAAAAAAACAGCATATTTTACTGCATACGTAAGCATAGCAGCAGAACTTTGTCTTATATTTTCCCTTCATCAGAAAAAGCACTGTAGAAGCAATTACTGCTACTCCCACGTGGGGTTTAAAATTCATTAGTTGATCCGAAATTTTATGTTCAATTAAACTTTAATTGAGTTAAATCAGTTCTCACACGTGATTTTAGAAGATTTTGTTCAAGGTAGGCGGCCCAACCTAGTTTCCACCAGATGGAGTCACATGAGTTCTCTTCGATTCGAAAATGAACAAGGGATTTAATTTTGCCGTAGGCATTCAAAGACAAACGATTACCTAAGGGACCTTTCTGATGCAACATAATCATTCGATAGGGCCGCTGACGATTTTCTGCATCTTGAAGATCCACCGCGGGACAGAACCCAGGACCGCGAAGCAGAAATATAATGTCTTACCACCACGCCGCTCAGTCGACAGGAACACCATGAATAAGCTACAAAATGCAGGCTGTGTTTTTAACATGACAGCATTTTTCTTGAATTTACATTTGGACAGTTTTATACAAACTGAGGGTGCCATTAGCTAACAGATAAACCAGATATTTCAATAGGATCGAGACTTAAATAAGAAGGGTAGTGGTTAATGAACAAGAAATACATTATACAGATAAAGAAATAAACTAGTTTGAGTTATAATGAAGAACAAATTAAACTCGTTTTGTAGCAATTTTTTTCAGATTTTTAGGAGTTAGTCTCATACCCTTTGTTTCATATTTACTCACCTGTTTACTTATAAGAGGGTATTGTATTAGTAAATGAAGTTATAAAGTATAAAGAAAATAATTGAAGGCTTTTGTAAAATAATAGTTTTCCATTTTTTGAAAATTTTGAAAGTTTGTCTTTTGTACAAATGTGACAAAAATATAATTAAAAAACATTTTTTTTTAAATCAGAATAACACGGTTTGTTTTAAAAAGTCAATGGTAATCAAATAACAATAACCCGTAAATCTTACAATGAAATAGTAGTATATATATGTTATTTATGTAGCAGAGAATGATCTTCGAAAAAAATTCTAAATTCTATGCTTCTTGAAAGTTGTTTTGAAATAAATTGTACTTTCAAAACTAGAAAAAACAGCATCTGCTCTGCGTACAAAAAGCAAGCATCACATCAATGAATCATTATTTTTCGAGCTCCTTTATTTCAAAAGGAAGCTAAAAACCATCAATCATTCTGTCTTTTAATATGATGCAAATAAACCAAAATTTCTTCCGCAGTTTCTTGTACATTCATATCGATTTGATCACTGCGCTGTTTCTCCAGTTGGGATTTAAATTTTTTATTATTCCTCCCTGCTGTGCTTTTCAGGAAAAGTAATTGTTGAAATACTTTTGTTATTTTCTCACAAATCATCATGAAGAAAAGAAAATATACAGTCAAAATACGAATCCAAGCAACAATTATTTTTATCTTGCTTAATTTTTTTTATATGCTGAAAAATAAACAATTATCTTTCAGCTCAAGGTTCCAGGTTAAACATAATAATTCACATCATAAAAAAAAGAAAAAAAAAAGCATTTTTTTTAAAATGATATAAGCTACAGAGTTTGTTTATTAAAGATTAAATGATTTGTATCGAATAATATTTTTCCAGTACCTTGGTCTTTGAATAACAACAGGGCTTTAAAGATATTTGCAAACAGCTAAAATATGTGCAGTTAAAACAGGTTCCTTTTAAAGTAAGCGTACTTTGGTTTTCATATTGATACAGATATGCCTGTTGTTAGAATTTGGAAAAACAACAACTATATTGTATGTTTTATTTTAAGGGTTGTACAGTGCAAGTTATTTTGTACCATTTTAAAGTTATCAGAAATTCATGTTCCACACGCAATGAAAGTAAGTTTTAAAATGTAGTAAAGTAATTAAAACTTGAAATAACTATGGCTGATAAGGAACCTTAATATGATAAACATTTCTGATTTATTTTAACAAATTTTCAATTTACTAATTAGTTATTAAATAACATTGCGCGGAAAAAAATCGTCAAAAAGCTTTTGACACAATTCTTGATGATTCGTATGTAAAATAACCCCTTGAATCCAATAATGATCACCGTTTTTTCCCATCAATCGGCGCATTTTTTTTTTTCTGTTTTTGTCAGTTTTATAGTCATTATATATATTTGAAGAGAAAGGAAGCACTATAATAACCAAATACATCCTTCTGAGAGGCTACAGAAGTGCTAAGTTCAAAAACATAAACGTTAGAAGCTAGTTGGAATATTCGTGGGATTATTGAAGCATAACATGCTGCAAAGTCGTAGATCTGTAGTAGAGAGGCATGCTTTAAACGCAGCATTAATGCATATATTTTTATTTCTGGTGAAGTAATGCCCCCACTGATCATCGCTTTTGGTACAGTAACAAAGAATGTAATTAAAAATATAAATATGCATTGCAGCAAAATAACAAGCACACTTAAGTTCATTTTTAACCTTAACTATATCTGTCAATGCAACATAAATCATACGGTCTCTGCTGAAGAAAATCTGCAATGCGACTCTGATTATGCAACATGCCATGCGTCCAATATTTAAAAAAAAAAAAAAAAAAAAAAAAAACTCGAACTTTTTTGTGGAAATGATAATCATAGTAGGGTGTCCGAAATTTTGATTTTACGCTGAAAAAAAAAGGGGAAAATTGTAAAACAAATCTCTAAAAAATAAAGGTCAATTTTAGTAATATTTAAAATATTTCAGTGGTGAATACTCCCCATGAGTGTTCCAAGTTGCTTCAAATGTTCATACTTTTGAGTTTTGCACCTCTCTAGCCTCACAAGAGATTGCTAATGCTTAATTTTTATGCTCCCTTTCCCAAATAAATATGACTTAGAAACTGTCGAAAACTGAAGAAAAAAAGGAGATGGGGCGCCATTTCCAAAAATAGGGAAGTGACGGCTGGAAACAGTGGTCATATTTGGTTTAAGGGAGTGATTTTGCATAAGAATCAGCAAGAAAGGTGTCAGAAGCATTTAAAGTTTTATTTATTTTATTTTATTTATTGATTTATTTATTTTTTTTTTGCCGTGCAGCGCAATCAATCTTGTTGTCCCACACATGACGCTACATTAAAGACATTTCAGCCAGAAATATATTAAAGGGATTTTTTTTTTTGCCTCGCAGTGTAATTAATCTTGTCCCACGAGTGAAGCTGCATTCAGGACATTTGAAACAAAAGTATCTCTGAATGAAGATACATGAGCGATACTATTGTGTTTAGTTGTTTTTTTTTATTTTTTTTGTTTCGCCAATAGAGTTATTTTTAAAGTTATGGAAATAAAAATACTTTTTACGAAATCATTTTTTAAAATAAATATTATTACATAGAAAGAAAGTAAGTTCCAGTATAGTGGACACTGTATCAGAACGATGATAATAATTATTT